>NC_041383.1:53651501-53718116 GCF_002162155.2 Triticum dicoccoides
CCCTCGCCCTCTCCCCGCCTTCCCTCGCCCTCGCCCTCTCCCTCCCTCGCCCTCTCCTCTCCCCCAGAGCCCAGAAAGCCTCGCCGCCATCGCACCGTCCCGAACAACCACCTCTGCACATCGGTCACCGGCCGCGGGGAGACACCAGCGCTTCTTCTCGCTCGGGACGCCGCTGCTCGTCAAGGTAATCCTCGATTTGCTCTTCTCTTCCCTTCCCTTCCCTTCCATTCCCTTCCCTTTGATTTTCTCATGCGCTTTGGCTTCCTTTGCTCATGCAGGTGCACGCGTCAGACGCCACCAACCTTTGATTTGCTGGCCGTGGCACAAGCAGCTCTACCTGTACATCTGGTTGGGTCTCTTAGACTAGGAATAATCCCATCCCCCTCTCCTCTGCCCTGCTCTTTCTCTGCCTGTGCTGTTTAGGGATGGAATGCATGCCCAACTGTGCGATCGCGTAATTTGTCTAGCCATTATTCTAGCTGATTAGGTTGGTTCTTTAGCTGTCCCCATGTAATTACTCAGCCCGATCAAATTGCCTGGAACTCGTTGGCGAAAACCATTAGTAATTAGATAAGTGAACAAGGTTCAACCTGGTCCAAATTTACAAGGTTTGGTTTTTGAACAGAAACTAACATGCAACATATTCTGAAATGTTAGGAATATGGTATAATGCAAAAGCACTGCCAACCAGCAATCAAACTAAATTGCGACAACCATTGGTGATTTTATTTGCTTGGTGTCCTCGTTGGCGCTAGGACCCTAGCATAGCAGCGTGCGTACGTGTCTGTGTTGTGCACGGAACTGACCGATGTCAGGGTGGGTTTCACTACGTTTCAATGGTTCTGGTAGGCCGAGCCACCTGCAATTTTTGTGCATTCCATCCCTAAACACCACCACGCAATCAACTGTTGGAGTATGTCTGTTTCCCAGTGCTGTTTGGAGCAGCAGCAGGATCCTTCTTGTACTCCTAACATAGCAGGTTGCTTGTACTTCATGTTTGACAGTTTGAGTACTTCTTGTTGAAGGTTGCTGGTACTTCATGTTTGAGCAGTGAACATGACAGGTTAATTTCAGATATGACACTGTTTGGACATTAATTTGAGTAGATGAACATTTTGTGGTTCTGCTAGGACTTGCTCCAGATTTTTTAACCCTAGGATTTCTTTTCTTTTAGTTCTTTTCTTACAGAAAATTTACTGAAAATTCAGAAACTTGGAGTAACCTGTGGACTGTACTTTTGTGATCTCCTACTCCTGAATTTTCATGTCACTTGTGCTATTGCCAAGCATGACATGGCCATTTTTTATTATGTTTTTGATGGAGCTTGGTGTGTGTTGTTTCGTACTACTAAGCAACCTATTTTGAAGTGAGTAATCAGCATGAGCAAAAATAGATGTTAGATCTTAGCGCTAATGAGAGATGAAAATGTCACATATATATGGTCTACTGCTTGCATACAGAGAACAACCTATGAAGCTGTATTTCTGAAATGTGGTGATGATCTTATCTGCAAGAATGAAAATGATGAGCTATGTTTCTAAAATGTGGTGATGATCTTATCTTAGCTGTATTTCTGAACTGGTAGCTAAGTGTATTACTTGTGATGATGATGCTGCTGCTGCTGTACTACTTGTGATGATGTTGCTGCTGTACTACTTGTGATGTTGCTGCTAGTTGTGATTTTGTCAAGTGATGCTGCTGCTACTTGTGATCTTCTAAAATGACCCCTTTCTCCTGAAATGTTGATTAATTTCCGTTTCGGTTGAGAAATGGGGCACTCCTAGGTCAAGAAAATAGCAAAGGTCATGCCCAATTTTCTTGACCTAGAAGGTGCCCGATTCTCAACCGAAATAAAAATTAATTTATTTTAGTGGTTGGATTAGTTTAGTATTTTATTCACACACTCAGACACCCTTGCTTGCCATGTGTTTGAACACCCTGCGGTGTAGTAAAAAGTAATTACAGATACACTCACCCACATAAGTATTCAACAGAATGAAAAAATAGTACAAATTAAGGAAAGGCAATACCATTTCAGACGCTTGTCTTCTAAAAAGAAGAGTGAACTTTCTAGACACACCCCTCAAGAACTAGGTTACCCTGAGAACGTGGACTTGGACCTTAGCAACAACACACTAACAGGTTCTATCCCAAAACACCTAGGCAATATCACAAACATCTCTCAATTGTTCCTTGACAATAACCAACTTTTTGGCGACATTCCTCGAGAATTAGGTTATTTGGTCAACTTAGAGATCTTGTTCCTTGACAATAACCAACTTTTTGACCAAACTTTGTTTCTATTTAGAGAGAAACATGGCCCACAACGATGAGGCCGGGGGTTCGGGCGGCAAGGCATTCTGGGAGCTGTCCCAGGAGATGGAGGAACAACCTCACTTGTATGAGGCCGCCGCCTTCCCCACCGATCCTGAGACCATTGATGGTGCTGCCGAGGATGACCACACACACCACTGATGGTGCCGCCGAGGATGCCACCACTAATGATGGCGGCGCCCGCACAGATGGCAGCCAACCGAAGAGGCAACGGAAGGACCGGCGCCCGATCGTGCTCCTCACCCTCAAGGAGGAAGTTACTGAAGTGGACTCCAACGGGAATCCAACGGCGCCCGAACGAATAGTCAAGGGGTACTCGCTTCAGCTCGGGTGCATTGTCCGGAGCACCGTCTCGATCAACATCGAGAACCTGAGGCATCCTGACCGAGGGAATTTGCGCCACCTCCTCTTCACGAAGCTCCACGAACGATACAAGTTCCCCGCTGAATTTGCAAACACAAGCCTCAAAGGGAATAAAGTGAACAATGCTGCCCTCACGAAGATGAGCAAGGCCCTGTCTACTTGGAAAAGCAATCTGAAGAAAATGATCGAGAAAGGTGCGAGTTATCAGAAGATCAAGGAGAAAAATCCTTCGATCACCGAAGATGACTACAACGACTTCAAGATCAATTTCTCGAGCACCGCAAACTCCCAATCAAGTGAGTGGGGGAAACAAATGCGGGAGCTGAACATAGGGGAACACACACTCGGTCCCGGCGGTTATAGAGTGGCGGAGCCTATATGGGACAAGGAGGAGGCGGACCGTGCCGAGCAAGGCCTACCGCCCCTCTTCGATAAATACGGTGACAAGCAGACCAGGAACTTTGTCAGGGCCCGGTACAAGAAGGACCCGAAAACAAAGGAGCTTACCACGGATCCGAAGACCGGGCAGCTTGAGCTTGTTCTGGTAAGGAATACACCCCCGCGTAATTAGCTCCATATGGTTGCATTCTAATTAATGAAGCCAAAGTTCTAAATGGTTCACATTCCTTCCGCAGGCGACTGAAAGCAGTACCGCGGGGTCGACTAAGAGCAACCCTTGGGACACCACTCTAAATAGGGCGTTGAATGTAATGAAGAAGAAGGATAAGCTCAGTAAGCCGACGTCAGCTGGTCGTGTGGCCGGCAAAGGCTTGTCGACAAAATGGGGGTCATACTATACCGCTGGTGTGCGGAAGGAGAAAAAGACCAGCTCAGAAAGCCAGGCGCGAGAGGTTCAAGAACTCAAGGCACAGGTGGCGCGGATTCCGGAGATTGTCCAAGAGCAAGTGGAACAACGACTCGGAGCGACGATCACCGCCATTGTGCCTACCTTGATCTCGGGGTTGAGTGCGTGGATTGCGGGCGGCCAACAGGGGCCGCCCCTGATTCCTAGCTTCACGGCCAGGAACTCGCATAATGCGATGGCGGGGCCATTGGTGCCTCCGGCGGAGGCGGCATTGGTGTCTCCGATGCCGGCACGGGAGCTTAATGCACCCGGGTGTACGCCGGCCGGCACCTCTGCAGCAAGCGGCCCCTCCGTCAACTGCACGCCCGCCGTTGGCGGTGCGTCGACATTAGCCGAGCTCGACGCCATCATCACGGTAACTAATTAAGCCTCTCTCGGCCGAGGACTTCATCTCCTTGCCTTTGACTGGGCATCCCTGATGCCCTACATGTTTTCGTAGGGCACCGTCGACGTTCCGTGCAGTCTCCTCCACTTCGTGAACAACGAGTTGGTCGATGTCGCCAAGGGAAAAATCGTTCAACCGGGCAACCCCTTGTTCCACGGTACCCAGATGCCACCCAACTTGTTTAGGGTTCAACTGGTTCGGGTGCTGCCACGCTGCGACGACTTGTTACCTCCGATTCGACCCCTCGGGGCCGACGATGATGACGTGATGACCCTCAGCGCCTGCCTGAGCTGGCCCCTACTTTGGCCGAAGAGCCAGATTCGTTTGGGGGCGGGGGACACCATCCCAAAGACAACACCGCCAGTCGTGCCGGCGCCAAGTCGGCCCCATGGCAAGACCGCCGTAACGGTGTCGGACATCCCTATGCCACTGGATCCAAACATGCATATGGCACAGGATCAGAACGACGACGACGACGAGGATGATACATTTGGCAACGTCGATCAGTACTTTGCCGATCATGGGTACGATGGCGACTTCATGGGGCCTCCTTCTCAAGAACCAAACCCAACAAAAGACGTGTGCGATCTAGCTGGTACCGCGGAGAAGCCAAGTTGCAACAGGCGCCGTCTGGCGTTCAGCTCTCAGGAGACGCCTCCAGCTGCCGACTTCACCGAGCCTCAGATAGGCGAGGTGCGAAATATTATCAGCCCCAACACACTCAAGAAGGCGGTATGTGAGCAGAACTCGGTCCCATTACAGGAGAAGAAGAAGGCACGCAAAAGAAAGACTAAGAAGGGTGCAAGCCAGCCGGCACCGAGTACGATCCGTGCTCAGGACGGGCCACCTTCACCGCAGGATATCTCGAGGAGGGTGCATGTGGCGGGTAGGGCGATGCTGCCGACAAATATGCTCAATGCTGCAACCGGTGCTATACGGAGTCTGCATGACAGTGTTCTTTCTTTGGAGAAGCGGCGTCTCAGAGAGAAGGATGTGGCATACCCGGTTTTCGCAGCCAAGGTGCCAGAGGGCAAGGGCTTTGTGGATAACTCCATCGGGCGTACGATCGTCCTGCGTTTTGATGACATCCACGCTATGTTGAACCTTCATCCGCTGCACTACACCTTCGTTCGGCTATTTTCGCTGAGTATGGAGATGCGGATCATTCGCGACAAGACCCCAGACATCGTGATAGTCGACCCCTTCTACATGCATGCCAAGATCTTGGGCAGCGCTGGGGACCGGCAAGTCGCGAGTTCTTACCTCGAAGGCGTCATTCTGGCAAACCAAGATAAGGATAACTTCCTCGTGCCTTACTTTCCCGAGTAAGTTCTCCCCTCAACCGGCCCGTAACATATGAATTCTTACATTTCGATCGTTTTTCTTTTAACATTCCGTGTTTTCTGCAGTGACACACGTTGCACGCTCATCCTCCTAAGCCCCAAATATTCCATGGCCACGTATTTCGACCCGGACCGTCAGTCAAACGTAGACTACACAAATGTCAAGAAGGTTCTTGATGATGTTCTCCCCGGCTACGCCAAATCTGGAGGCACCTTCACCAAGCCTATTCGTAAGTACGGCAAGCATGTGTTCTCCCACAATACGACGTTCTGCTACGTCAAGCAACCGCCTGGCGGTCAGAAGGGTGCCTACTACGCCATCCATCACATGTGGGCGATCGTACGGGACAATCATCAACTTCTACTACCGAGTAAACTCAAAGATTGGGCAAAGAGCATGTCGGCAATCCAGGACGCGGACCTCCTACAAGAATTCTTTCGTATCCAGTCGGAGTTTGCGGAAATCATCCGTCAAGATGTCCTTCGTACCTCGGGGAAGTTCTACCTCAGCAATCAACCGTCCAACAGTGACATCGACACAATGCTACAAATGCAGGCTGACAACGACCGTTATTTCATGACTCCCATGATAGACGGCGGCTTCATCCACGCTCCGGTCCCTTGAGTCGAGTCGAAAGCAGTGATGCTGTGTCTAGTTCTGAAACATCGATTGGCTCATGTTGTAATTAAACTTTAATGAACTTGTAGTATGTCTCTTTGGTTTCGAGAGTAGTTCAACTTAGATGTAATCGATGCTATTAATGTCTTGCTTTTCTCTTCTGATCGTTCTGTTGCATACTTATATATTGCTTATGTATTGTCTGTGAATTGGTACTAACGTTTCGTTTGGCTAGTGCATAGCTATGCCGACGTATGTCGTGTACAAGGGTAAGGTTCCCGGAGTCTACGATGACTGGGAGGAGTGTCGGAGACAGGTTCACTGATTTAGCGGTAACAGTTACAAAGGGTACACCACTAGGGCCGAGGCCGAATCTAGATACACCCGCTATCTAGTGGGAGAGGGGAGGGAGCGTTGGAGGAACCGGATGAAGACGAGTTTCATCGTGATGACCGCAGCTCTCTTCTATGTGATGGTAGTTTAGATGATCGATATCGACTTGTAATGTGAAGACAAACTCGCTACTCGCGGTCTCGAGACTTGTAATATAATTAATGTTCTATCTTTGTTCGGTCTTTTCAATTCGGAGACTAATATGATGAATTGTATTTGGAGACTAATATGATGAATTGTATTCAAAGACTAATCTTCTATTGTATTCGATGAATCTGTTGTTGATGTGTGCTGTCTATATTTTGTCAAATTATACATTTTGTAACCTGTGCAAAAAACAGAAAATAAAAAATAAAAAAACCTAATATTCATACTAATGGCGCATCACATGACAGTGCGCCATTAGTATGACAAAGCATACTAATGGCGCATCACTGGATAGTGCACCATTAGTATGCCGCGGTTACTAATGGCGCATCCAGTGGTGCGCCTTTAGTATGCCAAAGCACCTGGGTATACATGGCCCCTGGGAGGCATACTAATGGCGCACCCTGGCCTATACTAATGGCGCACCAGTGGTGCGCCATTAGTATACCAGATACTAATGGCGCACCAGTGGTGCGCCATTAGTAAAAATTACTAATGGCGTGCTAGTAATGGCGCACCACAGATGCGCCATTAATGGCCAAATTAGGTGCGCCATTAGTAGGGGTTTTTCTAGTAGTGTAAGGAGCCAGTGCACTTGGCGTAAGGGCCTGGCGTCACTCCTTTGAAGGAAGTGCGGCTATGGCGAATTTTAGTAGGGTCTATCCCCAACTTGCGGATTGTGTTCGGATATAGCAGGTTTAAATCGCTGCCGCCATCCATTAGGATTGTGTAAATTGTAGTCCGTCGATTATAGGATCCAATATCAGAGCATTCCATCCTGCGTTTCGAATGCTTCTGGAATAATCCAGGTGGTCGAAAGTAATTGGTTTTGATATCCAATCTCGGGATTCCGCTGGGGTGGACCGTGCGACGCGTACTATAGCGGGTGCCGCACTATTGTTCCGTATAATCACATGAAGTGAGTTTACTATTTTAACTTCTTGTGGGAAGTCTTTTGTTTTCCGGCGCTCTGCTGGTGGGGTTCGTCGTCGTCCTTGCTTGGCGTGTCGAGCCCCTTGTGTTCGGCGTTGAGTCGGCCGGACTGTTTGAATACCCAACAATTTCGGTGGGTGTGGTTTGCAGGCTTCCCGGTGGTACTGTTTATTTGACATATCCGATCCAAAATTTTGTTGAGGTTGGATAGCTCGCCACTGTTATCCTTAAGAGGCAGTGTTTTGTTGTTCGGCGCGAGCTTTTGAATCTGGCATTGACCGCTGTGTTCTTTGGGCTCTTTTCTTTATTTCGGCGCTGATCCTTTCTGCGCCGTGATTTTCCATTTCCATCTCTAATCTCGGATGTACATGGGTCACTGGTGCTGCATCTTGCTAGCCAGCTGTCTTCTCCCGCGCAAAAGCGGGTCATGAGGCTTGTTAGCGCGGCCATTGTTCTTGTCTTTTCCTGGCCGAGGTGTCTGGCGAGCCATTCATCTCGAACGTTATGTTTAAAAGCTGCTAAGGCTTCGGCGTCCGGACAGTCGACTATTTGGTTCTTTTTGGTGAGGAACCTATTCCAGAATTTGCGCGCTGACTCTCCGGGCTATTGGGTTATGTGACTTAAATCGTCTGCATCCAGAGGACGGACATAAGTCCCCTGAAAATTTGCTCTAAACGCGTCCTCGAGCTCTTCCCAACTTTCAATGGTATTTTCTGGGAGGCTTTTGAGCCAATGCCGAGCTGGCCCTTTGAGCTTGAGGGGCAGATATTTTATGGCGTGGAGATCGTCTCCTCTAGCCATATGTATGTGCAGGATGTAATCCTCAATCCAGACTCTGGGGTCTATTGTTCCGTCGTATGCCTCTATGTTTACGGGCTTGAACCCCGCTGGAAATTCATGATCCAACACCTCATCGGTGAAACATAGTGGGTGTGCGGCGCCCCTGTATTTGGGTGTGCCGTTGTCTTCGAACACCCGGCGTGTTGTCTTGCTTCCTGGGGCCCTCTTTTTTGGCCCATAAATGGACCTGACCGGACCATCTGTTTTGCGAGGATCATGTGCCGGCTTGTGTGCGGCACCGTTTGTCGCTCTTGGCCTGTCATCTGGTCGTCTATCCGGCCAGGCGGCCTCTTTGCTTTTTGACTGTGGGGGCTCTACAGCCTTCTCGTCGAATTCGGGCAGCAGCTTGCGCTTCGGGTAGCTCTTTGTTTGGTGGCTGTTGCCATATTTGTCCGCGGTCTTGAGTACTTTGCTCCACCTCATTCTGAGTATGTCTTCCACTGTTTTGAGCTTCCGTTTCTGCTTCTTCAAGCTTCTTGCAGTGGCGACAAGCCTTTTGTGAAGGTTTTATCCTCCGGTGGTGTGTCTGGCGTGAGATCGTCAGAACTATTGTCTTCGCCGGGGACGGGTTGATTATCTGATTCATCCTGTTCGGATGGTTGCTTGGTTGCATGTTCTTCGCCCACTGGTTTGCCCTGCTCTATGGCTAGGTCATTATGAGTGTTGTTGTTATCGAGCCGGGACTTGGGGCGGCGCTTGTGTCGCCGTTTTGGTTGTTTTTCGGGGGAATTATCCTTCGCCGCGTCCCATTGTTCCTCGTTATCGCTCCCTTTTGGGGTGTCCACCATATATACATCATGAGTTGAGGTGGCTTTCCAGTGCTCGGTAGGCGCTGGTTCTTGGTCGTCTCCGGCGTCGTCGTCCATACCGTCGACGTCTTCGGAGTCGTAGTCTAGTATGTCGGTTAAATCGTTGACAGTGGCTACAAAGTGGGTGGTGGGTGGGTTTCGAATTTCTTTGTCATCCGCATCCCAACCGTCCTGACCGCAGTCCGGCCAGGGCTCTCCTGATAACGAGAGATACTTTAGCGAATTCAAGATGTTACCAAAGGGTGAATGCTGAAAGATGTCCGCAGCGGTGAACTCCATGATCGGCGCCCAATCGGATTCGATTGGTAGGGGCGCAGGAGGTTCGGAGTCCGGCGAGGAGTCCGGCACCTCAGAGTCACGAGCTTTACGAGGGACAAGGTCAGTATTCGGCTCTATCACCGTAGAAGTTGCAGCCCCCGAGGCGGTGTCTAGCCACCTGTCCTCAGTCTGCGCGGTCGGCTCTGAACTAAGGGTCGGAGCGGACTCATATGCGGCCTCCAAGGCACTGTCCGGCAGCAGAGCTAGATCGTGCCCATCGCGACAGTGTGGCACGCTCGGCTGTGGCTCGAATCTATCGAAGATCAAGTCTCTGCGGATGTCAGCCGTGAAGTTTAGGCTTCCAAATCTGACCTGATGGCCAGGGGCATAGCTTTCGATCTGCTCCAGATGGCCAAGCGAATTGGCGCGCAGTGCAAAGCCGCCGGACACTAGGATCTTTCCGGGGAGAAAAGTCTCACCCTGGACCGTGTGGTTGTTGATGATTGAAGGAGTCATCAAGCCTATCGGTGACGACACAGAGGAACTCTCAATGAAAGCACCAATGTCGGTGTCAAAACCGGCGGATCTCGGGTAGGGGGTCCCGAACTGTGCGTCTAGGCGGATGGTAACAGGAGACAAGGGACATGATGTTTTTTACCCAGGTTCGGGCCCTCTCGATGGAGGTAAAACCCTACTCCTGCTTGATTGATCTTGATGATATGGGTAGTACAAGAGTGGATCTACCACGAGATCAAGGAGGCTAAACCCTAGAAGCTAGCCTATGGTATGATTGTTGTAATGGTTGTTCGTCCTATGGACTAAAACCCTCCGGTTTATATAGACACCGGAGAGGGCTAGGTTACACAGAGTCGGTTACAATGGTAGGAGATCTACATATCCGTATTGCCAAGCTTGCCTTCCACGCCAAGGAAAGTCCCATCCGGACACGGGACGAAGTCTTCAATCTTGTATCTTCATAGTCTTGGAGTCCGGCCAATGATGATAGTCCGGCTATCCGGACACCCCCTAGTCCAGGACTCCCTAAATCCCTTCCTAGACTTTTATTGTTGATTATATCTTTTCATTGAAGTAGTCATGTTATATCTTTTCATTGAAGTTGTTCGATTGTGCCCAAGTGGCTTTGTTGTTTCCAGGGAATGATGCTGACTGGCCTATGTTTTGCCGGAATGTTGATTCATTTCTGTTCCAGCAAATTTCAGGTTCTTGATTTGTCCACTTTTTAGCAAAGGTCATGCCGAAATTTTCCATGAATTTCGGCATGACTTGTGCTACAAACTAGAACATATCGAGTGCCCGGGATTTGCCGCACCAGGAAGGAGCCAACATTCCTGCAAAACAATAGGCCTTTTTTATGTCATTATTCATTTTATTAGGTCTAGAATTAATTGACTAGATTTAATCATAGGAAACATGGCTAGCAACGATGAAGGACAGGGTTCTGGTGATTGCGACGATGTCTACCGGACGGCAGACGATTTTTTTAGCCTTACCGACGATCAACCAATGTTGTTGCTGAGCCCACTGGTGGCATCGGGGACTGAGACAAACATGCATACCGGTGCTGAGACTGAGACCGGCGCTGAGACTCAGACCGTCATCGAGACCGGCACTGAGACTGAGACCGGTGCTGCCTCGGGGAGCGAAGCCAGTGTAGAACCGAAAGCAAAGTGGCAACGGGTTCCTAACAAACTCAGGACTACTAGACCGGTGGTCACGGAGGTGGACGACGGCAATTTTGAGCCAAAGGCGCCCGATGAAGCGCGCGCATGCTACGGCAATCAAATAGGCTGCATTGTACGGACAACCGCCACCATCAACGATGAGAAACTACAGAAGTTAGAAAATATGCGGAGCTCCCTCCTAAAGAAGTTTCACCAGATATTCTTGTTCTGGGGCCGGAATGAGAAGGATTATGAAGATCCAGACGAGGACCCGGCAATGAAGAAGATAAACAAACACGCCATGACCAAGTTTAGCGCCGCGTTGGCCGCCTGGAACACTCGAGTGAAAGCAAGGATCATCGACAAGAAGGAACCCTACTCCGAGATTGTAAAGGATAATCCGACAATCACGGAAGTGCTGTTTCAAATATTCAAGGAGGCTTGCGAGGCCGAAGCTGCCAAAAAAAGTCTAAGTACATGAAGGGGCTTCAAGAGAGGAACATTGGGAGCCATCACCTCGAAAGCCGTGGTTACAGCGGAAAGAGGTACAAATGGGCCAAGGAGGACGCGGAAGCCGCGAGTCTGGGCATCCCAGACCCCTTGGTGGATTTCACCGTCCCGCAGGAGCGTGACGTCCTTAGGGCCCGGCACCGTTGGGACCCAGTTACGAGACAGCACCGGTCATTACGGATTTCATGATACTGCTGGTAATTTTAGTTTCTGAATAATTCGACTGCACACGTTAGTCATATTTGTAGACGATCCTTGTGCCTTTTGATGAGAGAACAGCACCGGATTGTGGCCGCAAGCGACTCGCCATCTGAGGCAATGGCGAGGCCCAAGTGGGACACTCCATTCAACCAGGCATTGAACATATTGAAACAACCACCAGTGGATACTCGACCGTCGTATGGACGCGTGTACGGTGTCGGAGACGGCGCCACGTGGAAGAAGTACTACCATGAGACCACGGAGGAGAGAAAGGAAAGACGGAGGTTAACTGAAGAAAACATGGACAAGAAGGTTGAGATTGCGGTTGAGAAGAAATCATCTCAGACAGTCGCAACAGCGGTAGCTGCCGCAAAACAGGTGGTTGCAGATTTGTCTACTTCCTTGGTGACGGGCGTTTTCACTTGGACAAGGCAAAATCCAGAAAAAAATGCAGAGGACTTTCCCCTTGCTGACTTCTTGGGAGAACCTGCTCCCGCACCGGCTCCCGCACCTGCTCCTGCACCAGCTCCCGCACCTGCTCCCACACCGGCTCCCGCACCGACTCCCGCACCGGACGTGCTCGGTGGTGCCTCGTCTTTGGCTGAGCTCGACGCCCTCACGGTATCTGTCACACCGCCCCCCTTCAATATAAATGTATAATCTCCCGTTTTCGTTGCCTTTCGGATGTCTCACGTCAAAGACTTTTCTTTGCAGGCCGACAAAACCCCGTGCAACATATTGTACACCATCGGCGAACAGAAGGTGGACGTGGCGAAGGCGACGATAATGGAGCCGAAGGAACCATTGTTCCACAGCCGGCCGATCCCCCGAACGTCTTCAAGGTTTCCGTGGCCAGTGTGAAACCGGGCCACGAGAATTTCCCTCCTCTAATACTAGTGGGGGATGACGACGAGACCCCGTGGCGGCTTGGTGATTGTTGCAATGGGTGGGTTCTGTTGTGGCCAAAGAGTCTGCTTCATCTAGAGGCGGCCGTGAGCACACCCACGAGCACGCAGCCTCAGCAAGGTATGAACATCAACACCCCATCTACCCAATTAGCGTCGGGTGTCAGGTTGGGTGATAGCGGACGGGGTAAGGAGGAGGCTCCATTAGTCGCTGATGACGTCGCCATGGATGAGGATGAGGATGACGATGGCGCTGAATAGTATGTCTATACTGGCGCCTCCTCAGGGTTTGAGCGTCATGAGTCGGTGCCTGAATTACCGTCTCAACGTATTATGGACGACCTTCCGGTAGTAAAAAAGTCTAGGAAGAGAGCGAGGAAAGGCAAAAAAGCTAATTCTATGATCCAGCCGCCTCAGCGGCCTCGGCTTCAGGACCGTATAGATATCCCCGATGCTGATAAATGGCACATCTCCGGTCAACCAATCCTACCTGCAACAGCGCTACGGGCCAAATTCAGTGATCTAAGGAGACTTCATGATGATGTGTTGCGGGTAGAGAAAGGCCTCATCACCTCGAAAGATCTAGGATACCCACTCTACGTGGTTAACGTTCCGCGGCAAATGTCGTACGTCGACAGCTTCCCCGCGGATAAGTTCTTCCTCCGATTCGATTACATATTCGACATGTTTCACGTGAAGAAGCTGGATTTTACGTTTGTCCGCCTTTATGCGTTGCACATGAACTACATCATTGGGGTTGAGCAGATACGTCATATCTGTGTCGCTGACCCGTACTACATGCACGAGGGCTTCTTGGGAGTCTGCGCAGAGCAGTGTGAATACGCGAGGGATTACATCGTTAGTTTCATGCTCGCCAATAAGGACAAGGAGGCGATTCTCGTGCCTTATCATCCCGTGTAAGTCATCCAAGCTGCTATCCTTCCTTCGATTTCAATAATTCATTTGCACGGTGGAGGCTAATTAATTTGCGGTGTACTTATTTTGCGCAGCGGCGGGCGTGCCGTCCTCATCATCCTCTACCCCCGATTCTCCCATGCTCTTCACTTGGACTCGTCGAAGAACATTCACAAAAAGGATTACACCCATATCAAAGATGTTCTCGACAGTGCTATGTTTTTCTACAAAAGCAAGGGGTGGAGAGGTTAGGGACAAAAAGTGAAGGGGCGGCAGGGTCGCCTTCAGCCATAAGACCGACTTCTGCTGCATCCAGCAACCGAACGATTCTCTTAATGATGGATTCTATGTCCTACACCACATGCTGGAGTACATACGGGATCACCCGAACCTTCACATGTCACCTAGATCTGGCAATGCCCATATTCTGCAATGGGCAAAGGACATAGGAGATATCGAGGATCATCGACTTCGAGCTGAGTTCTATAACATCCAGAGCGAACTTGCCCAAATCATCATGAAGGAGGTCGTCGGAAAAACAGGGATGTTCTACGGAGACGGACAAATGTCACAGGAAGACGTCCGAACATGGATAGCCTCTCAGCATCTCGACATGAATCCTTTCACTAAGCTCCAGGACTATCTCCCTGACATGGATGGATGGCACGACATGGTGGATTGATTGTCGATATATGACAATGTGTCCGTTTAGTCCAGACTTTCTGTATAACAAAACTTTGAGTTATGCACGGTGAAACTTTATTTGTGATGTAATTAAACCGTCCTCCTCCTCGACTAGCGAAAATCACTCTAGTTAGGGCATTTTGGGTATGATGAACTTTGTTATTTATGCTTATGATATGTTGTTTCTATTTTTGCTAAGTCTGTCTCTTTCTGTTGCTCAACTATATATGTTGCATATCATCGACTCATGTGACGATGCAGGTGCATAGATCATAGATGGCGAAGAAGTGCTACGCCAGGAGTATATATACGACAAGTGGCCGGAGTGTCAGGCCCAGGTGTACCGGTTTCCGGTTTCCAAGCGACAGGCAGTAGTTAGTTTAGATTCACGCTGAGAGAGGGATACAAACTCATGTACTCAAAGTGATAGCTCTTCTCGCGTATATTATTGTTTAGATAGATGACAAAGTATTTGCAAGTAAACGAGACTTGTATCACTATTTTCGAGATTGATGACGAGAGACAACTTTGTGTTGGATGATGATTATGATGATGACATGATTTGATGAGACTAATTGTATGTATATGCTATGATTACATTTGTATGTGTATGATATGCTAAAGATTATTGTATTAAACCTATTCAAATACAAAACAAATACAAAACAAATATGCAGGGAAAAAAACTAATAAAACTAGTAGTAGCGAGGGGGGAAAATTTAGCAGTAGCGCCGCCTTACCAGTAGCGCTTCCCCGCAAACAGCGCTGCAGATAATATCAGTAGCGCCCATTTCTAAAGAGCGCTACAGCTCTTCATGTATAGCAGTAGCATGGGACAACAGGCGCTACTGCTATACGTTAGCTGTAGCGCCGGTCCCCACGCTACTGAGAGGCCCAAAACCCGCACTGCTGCTAGGCTTTTCCCTAGTAGTGAATCGGGGAAGCCTCCCCCAAGCTTGGGGGAGAGTCTCTTCTTCAATTTGCAAAAAAATTGTATGTTTCCCTTAAAGCAGCTTGTTTCTTATGAGCATGGAAATATTTAGCAGAGAAGTAGTAAATCGTATCCTGGGGACTATGCACACAACCAGGATCAAGAGAATTAAACTAATTTTTAGCATCACCCTTTAATGAGAATGGAAATATCTTAAGGATATAATAGTAGCAAGATTTCTCATCATTAGTGAACAGGGTGGCTATATCATTGAACTTAGTAAGATGTGCCACAAAAGTTTCTGATTCATAGCCATAAAAAGGATCAGATTCAACCAAAGTAATTATCTCAGGATCGACAGAGAATTCATAATCCTTATCAGTAACAAAGATAGGTGAAGTAGCAAAAGCAGGGTCATATTTCATTCTAGCATTTAGAGATTTCTGTTTAAGTTTAGCTAATAACTTCTTAAGATTAGATTTATTATTGCAAGAAAGAATATCTCTAGTAGTTTCGTCATTCATAACATAACCCTCTGGAACAATAGGCAATTCATATTTAGGGGGAGAACCTTCATCATCACTATCTTCAATAATTTCATTTTCAATAATTTCATTCTCTCTAGGCCTAGCAAGTTGTTCATCAAGAAATTCACCTAATGGCACAGTAGTATCAAGCACAGAAGTAGTTTCATCATAAGTATCATGCATAGTAGAAGTGGCATCATCAATAACATTGCGACATATCAGAATTAATAGCAGTAGCAGGTTTAGGTGTCGCAAGCTTACTCATAACAGAAGGAGAATCTAGTGTAGAGCTAGATGGCAGTTCCTTACCTCCCCTCATAGTTGAGGGAAAAATCTTAGTTCTTTCGTATTTCAAGTTCCTCATAGTGACCAGCGGATATAAATCCCAAGTGATTCAAAGAATAGAGCTATGCTCCCCGGCAATGGTGCCAGAAAATAGTCTTGATAACCCACAAGTATAGGGGATCGCAACAGTTTTCGAGGGTAGAGTATTCAACCCAAATTTATTGATTCGACACAAGGGGAGCCAAAGAATATTCTCAAGTATTAGCAGTTGATTTGTCAATTCAACCACACCTGGATAACTTAGTATCTGCAAAGAAGTATTTAGTAGCAAAGTAGTATGGAAGTAATGGTAACAGTTTTGTAGTAATTGAAACAGTAGAAACAGTAAAGTAAATAAGCAAAGCACAATATGTGAAAAGCTTATCGGCATTGGATCAGTGATGGATAATTATGTCGGATGCGATTCCTCATGTAATAGTTATAAAATAGGGTGACACAGAACTAGCTCCAGTTCATCAATGTAATGTAGGCATGTATTCCGAATATAGTCATACGTGCTTATGAAAAAGAACTTGCATGACATCTTTTGTCCTACCCTCCCGTGGCAGCGGAGTCCTAATGGAAACGAAGGGATATTAAAGTCTCCTTTTAATAGAGTACCAGACCAAAGCATTAACACATAGTGAATACAAGAACTCCTCAAACTACGGTCATCACCGAGAAGTATCCCGATTATTGTCACCTCGGGGTTGTCGGATCAATAACACATAATAGGTGACTATAGACTTGCAATGTTGGCAATAAGCCATGCCTGTGGCATCAGAGTCCGGTGCGTGCGCGCACTCTAGGTCCGTCTCATAAGGCAGCGGCTGTTAGCTAGAGTTATGGGTTATTAGTGCATGGCAGTGCATGGCTCGGTTAGTTAGCTAGTGGAGCGCTTTTAGGAGTGGATGAGTGCATGCAGTTAGTGGCCGTGTGGTGGTGGCCGGGTCTTGCGTGAGTGCGTGAGTGTGCTGGTGTGTGTGCTAACCCGGGTATAAATACCCCTGTGTACTGCTTGTTGATGCATCGGTGTGAGACGTGATGTAGCCTGTGTGCTGAATATAAAGGAGGCGTTTGGGCGCCGGGGCTTTCATCGCCGGGGCGTTGGTCGCCAGAAAAAGTGCTCCATCCATCAGAGAGAGAGCGGTTCCAACAATTGGTATCATGAGCTTGGTGTCTTGGGCGTGCTTGCCGTGCCAGAGGCGTGGCAGCGATGGCGGCGCTCGCCGGCGGCTGCGCGTTGGAGCTCCGGGTCGTGTGTCGGCCTATGGAGGTCGGCGGCGCGGTGGCTGCCATGGCGCGTGGCGGAGGCGGCGGGCGATGACATCGTACGTGCGGCGACAGCGGAGGCCGCCGAGACGCTGCGTGGTGGCGCGGCGGCGCAGCACGGCATGGCGGCATGGAGGCCGCGGCGGTGCAGGGCAATAAGACGCGGCGGCGAGCCGGGCGCGACCGGTGTGTGTTATGGGTGCGCACTGGACGCGTCGGGCGCGTCGGGACCGCGGGAGTGAACCGCGTCGAGGCGCTGGACCTGGTTGCGCAGATCGTGTACGTGCGCGGCGGGAGTGTGTGGACGTGGGAAGTGCGCGCGAAGGGCACGGCGATCGCGGAGATGAGGAGGTCGCGAAGGACCTACGTGCTGGCGCAGAGGTCGCGACGGCTCGGGGCGACAACCGTGGAAGGTGCGTGGCATGTAGGCGCGGCGTGGCGGCTACCATGGCGGACGCGGAGGCGGCACGCGGTGAGCGTCTGGTGCTGTCGGGCTCGTCGGACGCGTCGGGTGCACGCGGGACGTGCGGGACGAGGAGGGACGCCAGGCGTGTGTCGCCGGCGGAGAAGGAGCTCGGCGTGTGTCGTCGGAGTCGTGACGGAGGACGGTGCGACCGACGTCAGTGCGACAGGTCGGGTCCGCGGGCTAGGTCACGGTCGTGACGACATCGACGATGGGAGCTGCAACAACTCTGATGACGACGAGGTCATGGCTTAGGGGGTGAGTGTTGGCAATAAGCCATGCCTGTGGCAGCGGAGTCCGGTGCGTGCGCGCGCTCTAGGTCCGGCTCGTAAGGCAGTGGCTGTTAGCTAGAGTTATGGGTTAATAGTGCATGGCAGTGCATGGCTCGGTTAGTTAGCTAGTGGAGCGCTTTTAGGAGTGGATGAGTGCATGCAGTTAGTGGCCGTGTGGTGGTGGCCGGGTCTTGCGTGAGTGCATGAGTGTGCTGGTGTGTGTGCTAACCCGGGTATAAATACCTCCGTGTACTGCTTGTTGATGCATCGGTGTGAGTCGTGATGTAGCATGTGTGCTGAATATAACGGAGGCGTTTGGGCGCCGCGGCATTCGTCGCCGGGGCGTTGGTCGCAGAAAAAGTGCTCCATCCATCAGAGAGAGAGAGCGGTTCCAACACAAGATAGGATCAAGAACTCACATATATTCATGAAAACTTAATAAGTTCAGATCTGAAATCATGGCACTCGGGCCCTAATGACAAGCATTAAGCATAGCAAAGTCATAACAACATCAATCTCAGAACATAGTGGATACTAGGGATCAAACCCTAAAAAAACTAACTTGATTACATGGTAAATCTCATCCAACCCATCACCGTCCAGCAAGCCTACGATGGAATTACTCAGGCACGGCGGTGAGCATCATGAAATTGGTGATGGAGGATGGTTGATGATGATGACAGCGTCGAATCCCCCTCTCCGGAGCCCCGAACGGACTCTAGATCAGCCCTCCCGAAAGAGATTAGGGCTTGGTGGTGGCTACGTATCGTCAAACGCGATGAGACTTTCCCTATGATTTTTTTTCTCCGCAAAAGCAAATATATGGAGTTGGAGTTGAGGTCGGTGGACGTCCAGGGGGGCCCACGAGGCAGGGGGCGCGCCCCCCACCCTCGTGGACAGGGTGTGGGCCCCCTGACACTAATTCTTTCACCAGTATTTTTTATGAACTCTAAAAAGTTGATCCGTGGATTTTTAGGTCATTCCGAGAACTTTTATTTCTGCACAAAAATAACACCATGGCAGTTCTGCTGAAAACAGCGTCAGTCCGGGTTAGTTCCATTCAAATCATGCAAGTTAGAGTCCAAAACAAGGGCAAAAGTGTTTGGAAAAGTAGATACGACAGAGACGTATCACATACATTATTCTTAAGTAAACAACATTGCTAACTTTATATGTTACTATTTCATTTTTGAACAGAGGCTCCCGAAGCAGGTTGTGCCTGATATGCTATTTACCGAAGGTGATATGCATATGGTTAGCTTATGACCAACTCCGTCGAAGGCTTACGACCAAGTCCGTTAAGATAGTGACATTTGCAACCACAACAGGCACATCCTCACAAATACCGACAGGTATAGCAGTTAATTTATCGTCTATTTGCAAAGATATTCAGTAGGTGTCAGCTTATTCAATTCTAGTCAATGATATAATGAGAGAGGCATAACACTAACACCGGCTCCAAGATCACATAAAGCAGTTTTAACATAGTTTTTTTAATGGAGCATGGTATAGTTGGTGCTCCTGGATCTCCTAGTTTCTTTGGTATTCCACCTTTAAAAGTGTAATTAGCAAGCATGGTGGAAATCTCAGCTTACATTATCTTTTTTTATTTGTAATGATATCCTTCATATATTTAGCATAAGGATTTACTTTAAGCATATCAGTTAAGTGCATGCGTAAGAAGATAGGTCTAATTATTTCAGCAAAGCGCTCAAAATCCTCATCATCCTTTTTCTTGGGTGGCTTAGAGGGAAAAAGCATGAGTTTCTAAACCCATGATTCTCTTTCTTTACCTTGCTTCCTAGCAACAAAGTCCCTCTTGTCATAACGTTGATTCTTTGATTGTGGCTAATCAAGATCAACTGCAGATTCAATCTCTACATCATTACTATTGCTAGGTTGAGCATCAACATGATCATTATCATTAACATTATCACTAGGTTCTTGTTCATCACCAGATTGTGTTTCAGCATCAGAAATAGAAATATCATTGGGATTCTCAGGTGTGTCTACAACAGGTTCACTAGTGGCATGCAAAGTCCTATCATTTTTCTTTTTCTTCTTTTTAGAAGGACTAGGTGCATCTACATTATTTCTCTGAGAATTTTGCTCAATTCTCTTAGGGTGGCCTTCAGGATACAGAGGTTCCTGAGTCATTTTACCAGTTCCAGTAGCCACTCTAATAGCAAAATCATGTTTATTATTTAATTCATCAAGAAAATCGCTTTGAACTTTAAATACTTGTTCTGCTTGAGTGGTAACCATAGAAGCATCTTATATCTTATCTTATATCTTATATCTTATATTTACTAATCGGAGGCACCATATGAGCTTCCACAGTAATCCTTATAATTAAGTAAAACTGTCCGTTGGATCTATCCATTAGTTACTGGCATCCATCAGATGAAGGACGTCAGGAGTCCTTGCAAACTATCCCACCTGCGAGCCTATTCCATACCAAACTCTTTTGAGTTTCTATGAAAAAAAAGACTCCCACATTAATCCTGAGAATTAAGTAAAGCTCTTCGTTGGATCTATTTGTACGTGCGAGCTTATTCCATACCATAGTCTTTTGAGTTTCTGTGGGAAAAAAAGGATATATGCTTGGAAAAAAATATATCGCTGGCAAACCCCTTAATTGCCTACGCCTCACCCCATCCTCCTCTCGCATGCCGCCTGCTGCCCTAATTATTGAATTTCAATTGATGTTGGACGAGAACTAATCTTCGAGGATAGAGTTAAGGGCTGCATGTTGACATGTATATACTGCTCGGAGTTGGAGATTGATCAGGCTCCTCTCGCATGCCGCCTGCTGCCCTAATTATTGAATTTCAATTGATGTTGGACGAGAACTAATCTTCAAGGATAGAGTTAAGGGCTGCATGTTGACATGTATATACTGCTCGGAGTTGGAGATTGATCAGGTATGCGAGATAGCCAATATCCGTATTCCTGCTGGGCTTTGACGCCAGACGGCCGGAGGCGGCAGCGTGCATCAGCTTGCAAGCGCTCGGCAAAGACAATGGGACTACAACGAACTCGACCATGCAGCCATCTCAATCACGCAGGTATGTGTCAGGCGAACGCCAAGTATTTCCACTGAGATTTATGATGCAATTCTTTTGGTCTGTACTTTTAGGAGTGTATGACACCCACATACGTACACATAGATTGGTTACCTTGAGAAGCAAAGGTACATGAGGAAGCAGGCTGCTGGATTGATTGTTCTGGAGGGTAGCTATCAATTCTATTCTGGCAAGAAAAAAAAACACGCTGGCGTAAGTACAGGCAGCACCCTGATCGATTGTTTTCTACGGCTGCAGAATAACACGCCTGAGGGCACACATGCCAGATGAGCTTCTCATCGATGCCCCAGCCACATCACACGTCTCCAGGTGCAATAAGTAATTCATTATTAGACTGAAACCCTGCTGTTTTTATACGCCATTCGCAAGATTACTTTTAGATTTCTTTATTTGCAGCACAGTATGCTGCCTTGGGTGGAGAGATGAAACATGATGGTTTTGTATGTCATTACCCTACAGGTGAAATATAATTAGAGGCTGAGGCATGGGCAAAGTCGATTCCTGAGAAACTTGATTGGTTACTCAACAGATTGCATGTAGATATGCATTATTCTTTTTGTATGACATAAAGTGGGTATAGTTTCTTCATACAGATTCCATAAAAATTAATATACTTCTGGTGACTGAACTCTTAGATCAGAACCAACTGATTGGTTTGTCTCTTATAAAAGTTCCTCTTTTGTTAATCCATTTGGGCATTGTCTGTTTACATGGGTTAGTGTTCCTGTCGCTTCTATCTATTACATGAAGCAGGCAAATAAGCACATGTACAGTATTGCTTCACTTTGAGGTATGCATGTTATTAAAAAAAAATTCGAATTATGTTATCCTGATTATATGAACCATGCATCTGCATCTCCCTACACAACTACACAGTCGCCTGTTGTCTTCATGTGATTTTTGTTTCCCTGTTAAGATAAGACATGCCTGTTTTATAATCTGTATGGTACTTTTGTAATCCAAAGTGAGTTGTCCTCCAATGAAGCAATTAACTATTGTTTTGTTTCCCTGTTAAGATAAGACATCCATGATTTTATAATCTGAATGGAATTTCTGTAATCCAAAGTCAGTTGTCCAATGAAGCAATTAACTACTGTCTATATAAATAATTTGCTATTGTTACATGCAAACAAAATAGGAAATATATTTCTTCAAGAAAGCCTACGTACTTGGTTGAGCCAAATAGATGCCATGAACGTGCTTAATTATTCCTGTTCTGTATTTAGCGGTTGTTTGTTTCCATCTACCGTTTCATCTTTTGGCTGAAATCTTTACTTGATAAAGGGGGACATGTGTATGGTTGGAAGCCTCATATGCCATGCCAATCACCTTTTGGAGGTTATATGGCTTTCCTATAACTACCTTATTTACTATCATCTTAAGGATATTTTATTAGTCTTCTATGTAATTTGAACAAATACCAAAGATTAATCATCAGAACGTAAGCAACATCTCCATACAAGGTTATACTAACATTTAGTACAGTAAGATTTTTCCCAAAGTTTCACTGATTATGGATGATAAGGAACAGTTTATGTTCATTTTAAGGTTGCAATAACCAGTGTTGAAGAACAGATATAGCTTAAAATCTGAAACAAGAGAAGAGAAATACTCAAGTTAATTATGAACAGTTAATCATTTGCTGTAATAGCAGAATTAATATTTTATTATTGGAAGCAATATTTGATTAGTTGAAGGATGCAACAAGAAATCATATATGAAGTTATCCTTGGAGGGCATGCTCGGTGCTACCAAGCAATTTCCTCTCTAAAGATATAGTACAGTGACGCGGGCTATTTTTATACGTTATTCTTGCATAATGAGTTGTGTTCATGCCTCTTAGCCCACGTTAGCTTGCCTCCAGGAGTACGGATGTCAGGATCTTGATTAATAAACCATCATGATACAATTGCAGTTATATTCATGTAGATTTATTACTATGGATGTCTCTGTCAACCATACTATGAGCACATCCATTTGTGTTCTCTTAATGCCTATGTACCTTCATATTTAATTACTAATTTCATATAAACTTTTAATCTTACTCTCAAGTGCTGTCAGAAATTTTGTAGTCCACTTACATCTTCCACAGGTCAAACATGGTTGCTTTTTTTCATGATGGACATTTTGTCGAACTATAATCCGCATAATATGACATTGGTTTGTACTTTATAAGGAGTTCCATGGAAAGGATTTGCACATGAGTCCAACATATACTAATAAATGATATCATTATTTTCTATGGGTTTCCTATGTTAACGTGCCATGTTACTTGGTTTTGAATACGAGGAATTTCATAGAAAGAACTTATGCCAATATTTTGTCTTATATATAGCTTCTCATTGATGCATGGATGAAAAAAAAATCATTTTTTAATGATGTTGTGTGTAACATAAATTTCTAGACCGTGCAGCGGGTTGATGCCTAGTATTTACTAATGAGTTTAAGTTCACCATTAACTCTAGCTATATAATCACTCAAGCGTCCAATCATCTAAGAATTACTCTTTAATTCTCTACCAACATAAGCATTGAAATTTTCTTGTCTAGCCATAAAGTCATCAAATTCATCGAAACATTGGCTAGGAAACTTAGTAGACGGGATTTCAACTTTAGCATATCTATAGAGAGAATTTACCTTTACTACCTGTGACGGGTTATCAAGATCATGCGTTTCTTCAATTGGTGGTACATTAAGGCCATGTATTTCTTCAACAGGAGGTAAATTCTTAACATCTTAAGCTTTAATATCTTTCTCTTTCATTGATTTCTTTGCCTCTTGCATATCTTCAGGACTGAGAAATAGAACACCCCTTTTCTTCAGAGTTGGTTTAGGAATAGGCTCAGGAGTTGGTTCAGGAAGTGCCCAATTGTTTTCATTAGTCAACATATTATTCAATAGCAATTCAGCTTGATCGACTATTCTTTCCCTGAAGACACAACCAGCACAACTATCCCAGTGGTCCTTGGAAGCATCAGTTAGTCCATTATAAAAGATATCAAATATTTCATTTTTCTTAAGATGATGGTCAAGCAAAGCGTTAAGTAATCACTACTAGGGAAGACCTTATACACAGAAATTTAGCAACAGCGCGGGTCAAAAAACAGCGCTAGTGCTAGATAGCAGTAGCGTTTGAGAAAAAACCGCGCTGCAGATACAACCTTAGCAGTAGCGCGTGTAGTGGTAAAAGCGCTACTACTAATATTCCCATTGCTAGAATGATAGGCTACGCATAGCAGTAGCGGGCTTGGAAGAAGCGCGCTACCGCTAGGGCATAAGTAGCAGCGCGTTTCCTAAGAAGAGCGCACTACGAACGGAAATAAGATAAGATGAAAAACAAATAGAAAATTAAATGAAAATGAAAGAAATAGAAAAAGGAGAAATGAAAAATAAAATGTAAAGCAAAATAAATGAAAAAGCAAAAAAAAGGAGGAAGGCATAGCAGTAGCGTGTGTTCGTAAGAGGTGCTATAGCTAACGTAAGAGGTGCTATAGAAATAGAAAAGGAAATTAAAAAATGGAAGAAAATTACATAGCTATAGCAGCAGCGCATTTTGTAAAGACCGCTATAGCTATCTTAGCTATAGCGTGTTTTACCAAACGCGCTACTGCTAAGTTTGACTTAACCAAAAAACCGTTTCCCCCCGGCCACCACTTCTCCCCCAAATCCCTCAACCCACCCCGCGCACCGCCGTCTCCCCGATTCGCTGTCGCCCAACTTCGCCGCCGTCTCCTGCCGACGTCGACGCCACCAGAGCCGTGCGCCGTCGATGCCACCGGAGCCGCCCCCAACGCCACGGAGCCGCGCGGCCTCGTCAACGCCACCGGAGCCGCCGTCGACGCCACCGGAGCTACAACTGCCTCCCTCGCCGTCACCGGAGACGCCCCTGCCTCCCTCGCCACCACTGCCTCCCTCGCCACCACCGGAGCCATCCTCTGTAAGCCCCCATCCCTCCTCTCTCTCTCATGCATAGGTTAGCTAGTTTAATTAGTTTAACTATCTAGGTTAGGGCAAAATTTTAGTTAGGGCTTTGACAGAGAAGTAGTTAGGTTAACTAGTTTAATTAGGTTAATTATCTAGGTTAGTGCAATTTAGTTAGGGCTTTGACAGAGAACTAGTCATGTTAACCAGTTTAATTAGGTTAATTGTCTAGGTTAATTAGTGCAAAAATTTATTTAGGGCTTTGACAGAGAACTAGTTGCGTTAACTAGTTTAATTAGGGTTAATTATCTAGGTAAACTAGATTAACTAACTAGGTTAAATAGGTAGGTTAATTAGGTTTGTTGGATTAACAAGCTAGGTTAAGTAGGTTGGCTAGGTTAGAGGAAAATTTTATTTTAGAGCATTAGGTCAAAAGGGTTAGAGAAATGGAGTTCCTTTGCAGTTTAATTGGGTTCTGTCCTAGGCAGAGAAGGGTTAGAGATAATAATGTGTGTTTGTGTGAGAGAGAGGGATAGATAGATCAACATAATTTGGGTTCTGTCCTAGGCAGAGAAGTGTTTAGTGAGGTCATTTTGCAAAGGTTTTTGATTTTTGAAAAGACCACTATTTTTCAAGGAAAGGAATTTAGGCAAATTTTATTTTAAAGATGATCCCTTCCTAGACTTTTATTGTTGATTATATCTTTTCATTGAAGTGGTCATGTTATATCTTTTCATTGAAGTTGTTCGATTGTGCCCAAGTGGCTTTGTTGTTTCCAGGGAATGATGCTGAGTGGCCTATGTTTTGCTGGAATGTTGATTCATTTCTGTTCCGGAAAATTTCAGGTTCTCGATTTGTCCACTTTTTAGCAAAGGTCATGCCGAAATTTTCTGTGAATTTCGGCATGACTTGTGCTACAAACTAGGACATATCGAGTGCCCGGGATTTGCCGCACCAGGAAGGAGTCAACATTCCTGTAAAACAATATGCCTTTTTTATGTCATTATTCATTTTATTAGGTCTAGAATTAATTGACTAGATTTAATCATAGGAAACATGGCTAGCAACGATGAAGGACAGGGTTCTGGTGATTGCGACGACGTCTACCGGGCGGTAGACGAATTTTTTAGCCTTACCGACGATCAACCGATGTTGTTGCTGAGCCCACCGGTGGCATCGGGGACTGAGACAGACACGCAGACCGGTGTTGAGACTGAGACCGGTGCTGAGACTCAGACCGGCATCGAGACCGGCGCTGAGACTGAGACCGGTGCTGCCTCGGGGAGCGAAGCCAGTGTAGAACCGAAAGCAAAGAGGCAACGGGTTCCTAACAAACTCAGGACTACTATACTGGTTGTCACGGAGGGGGATGATGGCAATTTTGTGCCAAAGGCGCCCGATGAAGCACGCGTGTGCTACGGCAATCAAATAGGCTACATCGTACGGACAACCGCCACCATCAACGATGAGAAACTACAGAAGATAGAAAATATGAGGAGCTCCCTCCTAAAGAAGTTTCACCAGATATTCTTGTTCCCGGGCCGGAATGAGAAGGATTATGAAGATCCAGACGAGGACCCGGCAATGAAGAAGATAAACAAACACGCCATGACCAAGTTTAGCGCCGCGTTGGCCGCCTGGAAAACTCGAGTGAAAGCAAGGATCATCGACAAGAAGGAACCCTACTCCGAGATTATAAAGGATAATCCGACAATCACGGATGAGCAGTTTCAAATATTCAAGGAGGCTTGCGAGGCCGAAGCTGCCAAAAAAAGTCTAAGTACATGAAGGGGCTTCAAGAGAGGAACATTGGGAGCCACCACCTCGGAAGCCGTGGTTACGGCGGAAAGAGGTCCAAATGGGCCAAGGAGGACGCGGAAGCCGTGAGTCTGGGCATCCCAGACCCCTTGGCGGATTTCACCATCCCGCAGGAGCGTGACGTCCTGAGGGCCCGCCACCGTTGGGACCTAGTGAAGAAAGTTTACGAGACAACACCGGTCATTACGGAGTTCATGAGACTGCTAGTAATTTTAGTTTCTAATCAATTCGACTACACACGTTAGTCATATTTGTAAACGATCCTTGTGCCTTTTGCAGAGAGAGCAGCACCGGATTGCGGCCGAAAGTGACTCGGCGTCTGAGGCATTGGCGAAGCCCAAGTGGAACACTCCATTCAACCAGGCGTTGAACATATTGAAACGACCACCGGTGGATACTCGACCGTCATATGGACGCGTGCACGGTGTCGGAGACGGCGCCACGTGGAAGAAGTACTACCGTGAGACCACGGAGGAGAGAAAGGAAAGACGGAGGTTAACTGAAGAAAACATCGACAAGAAGGTTGAGATTGCGGTTGAGAAGAAATCATCTCAGACAGTCGCAACAGCGGTAGCTGCCGCAAAACAGGTGGTTGCAGATTTGTCTACTTCCTTGGTGACGGGCGTTTTCACTTGGACAAGGCAAAATCCAGAAAAAAATGCAGAGGACTTTCCCCTTGCTGACTTCTTGGGAGAACCTACTCCCGCACCGGCTCCCGCACCTGCTCCCGCACCGGACGTGCTCGGTGGTGCCTCGTCTTTGGCTGAGCTCGACGCCCTCACGATATCTGTCACACCGACCCTCTTCAATATAAATGTATAATCTCCCGTTTTCGTTGCCTTTCGGATGTCTCACGTCGCAGACTTTTATTTGCAGGCCGACGAAACCCCGTGCACCATATTGTACACCATCGGCAAACAAAAGGTGGACGTGGGGAAGGCGATGATAATGGAGCCGAAGGAACCATTGTTCCACAGCCGGCTGATCCCCCGAACGTCTTCAAGGTTTCCGTGGCCAGTGTCAAACCGGGCCACGAGAATTTGCCTCCTCTAATACTAGTGGGGGATGACGACGAGATCCTGCGGCGGCTTGGTGATTGTTGCAATGGGTGGGTCCTGTTGTGGCCAAAGAGTCTCCTTCGTCTGGAGGCGGTCGGGAGCACACCCACGAGCACGCAGCCTCAGCAAGGTATGAACATCAACACCCCACCTACCCAATTAGCGTTGGGTGTCGGGTTGGGTGATAGCGGACGGGGTAAGGAGGAGGCTCCATTAGTCGCTGATGACGTCGCCATGGATGAGGATGACAATGGCGCTGAACAGTATGTCTATACTGGCGCCTCCTCAGGGTTTGAGCGTCATGAGTCGGTTCCTGAATTACCGTCTCAACGTATTATGGACGACCTTCCGGTAGTAAAGAAGTCTAGGAAGAGAGCAAGGAAAGGCAAAAAAGCTGATTCTATGATCCAGCAGCCTCGGCTTCAGGACCGTATAGATATCCCCGATGCGGATAAATGGCATATCCCCGGTCAACCAATCCTACCTGCAATAGCGCTATGGGCCAGATTCGGCGATCTAAGGAGACTTCATGACGATGTGCTGCGGGTAGAGAAAGGTCTCATCGCCTCGAAAGATATATGATACCCACTCTACGTGGTTAACATTCCGCGGCAAATGTCGTACGTCGACAGCTTCCCTACGGATAAGTTCTTCCTCCTATCCGATTACATATTCAACATGTTTCACGTGAAGAAGCTGGATTTTACGTTTGTCCGCCTTTATGCCTTGCACATGAACTACATCATTGGGGTTGAGCAGATACGTCATATCTGTGTCGCTGACCCGTACTACATGCACGAGGGCTTCTTGGGAGTCTGCGCAGAGCAGCGTCAATATGCGGGGGTTTACATCGTCAGTTTCATGCTCGCCAATAAGGACAAGGAGGCGATTCTCGTGCCTTATCATCCCGTGTAAGTCATCCGCGCTGCTATCCTTCCTTCGATTTCAATAATTCATTTGCACGGTGGAGGCTAATTAATTTGAGCTGTACTTATTTTGCGCAGTGGCGGGCGCGTTGTCCACATCATCCTCTACCCCCGATTTCTCCCACGCTCTTTACTTGGACTCGTCGAAGAACATTCAGAAAAAGAATTACACCCACATCAAAGATGTTCTCGACAGTGCTATGTTTTACTACCAAGCAAGGGGTGGAGCGGTTAGTGACAAGAAGAGAAGGGGCGGCAGGGTCGCCTTCAGCCATAAGACCGACTTCTCCTGCATCCAGCAACCGAACGATTCTCTTAATGATGGATTCTATGTCCTACACCACATGCTGGAGTACAGACGGGATCACCAGAACCTTCACATGTCACCTAGATCTGGCGATGCCCATATTCTGCAATGGGCAAAGGACAAAGGAGATATCGAGGATCATCGACTTCGAGCTGAGTTCTATAACATCCAGCACGAACTTGCCCAAATCATCATGAAGAAGGAGAAATGTCGCGGGAAGACGTCCGAACATGGATATCGTCTCAGCGTCTCGACATGAAGCCTTTCACTAAGCTCGAGGACTATCTCCCTGACATGGATGGATGGCACGACATGGTGGAGTGATTGTCGATATAGGACAATGTGTCCGTTTAGTCCATACTTTCTGTATGACAAAACTTTGAGTTATGCACGGTGAAACTTTATTTGTGATGTAATTAAACCGTCCTCCTCCTCGACTAGCGAAAATCACTCTAGTTAGGGCATTTTGGGTACGATGAACTTTGTTATTTATGCTTATGATATGTTGTTTCTATTTTTGCCAAGTTTGTCTCTTTCTGTTGCTCAACTATATATGTTGCATATCATCGACTCATGTGACGATGCAGGTGCATAGATCATAGATGGCGAAGAAGTGCTACGCCAGGAGTATATATACGACAAGTGGCCGGATTGTCAGGCCCAGGTGTACCGGTTTCCTGTTTCTGAGCGACAGGTACTAGTTAGTTTAGGTTCATGCTAATGTGAGAGAGGGATACGAACTCATGTACTCAAAGTCATAGCTCTTCTCACGTATATCATTGTTTAGATGGATGACAATGTATTTGCAAGTAATCAAGATTTCGAGATTGATGACGAGAGACCACTTTGTGTTGGATGATGATTATGATGATGACATGATTTGATGAGACTAATTGTATGTATATGCTATGATTACATTTGTATGTGTATGATATGCTAAAGATTATTGTATAAAGCCTATTCAAATACAAAACAAATGCAAAACAAATATGCAGGGAAAAAACTAATAAAACTAGTAGTAGCGAGGGGGGGAAATTTAGCAGTAGCGCCGCCTTACCAGTAGCGCTACCCCACAAACAGCGCTGCAGATAATATCAGTAGCGCCCTTTTCTAAAGAGCGCTACAGCTCTTCATGTATAGCAGTAATGTGGGACAACAGGCGCTACTACTATACGTTAGCTGTAGCGCCTTATTAGTAGCGCCGGTCCCCGCGCTACTGAGAGGACCAAAACCCGCGCTGCTGCTAGGCTTTTCCCTAGTAGTGAATCGGAGAAGCCTCCCCCAAGCTTGTGGGAGACTCTCTTCTTCAATTTGCACAAAATTGTATGTTTCCCTTAAAGCAGCTTGTTTCTTATGAGCATGGAAATATTTAGCAGAGAAGTAGTAAATCGTATCCTGGGGACTATGCACACAACCAGGATCAAGAGAATTACACCAAGTTTTAGCATCACCCTTTAATGAGAATGGAAATATCTTAAGGATATAATAGTAGCGAGATTTCTCATCATTAGTGAACAGGATGGCTATATCATTTAACTTAGTAAGATGTTCCACAAAAGTTTTAGATTCATAGCCATAAAAAGGATCAGATTCAACCACAGTAATTATCTCAGGATCGACAGAGAATTCATAATCCTTATCAGTAACAAAGATAGGCGAAGTAGCAAAAGCAGGGTCATATTTCATTCTAGCATTTAGAGATTTCTGTTTAAGTTTAGCTAATAACTTCTTAAGATCAGACTTATCATTGCAAGCAAGAATATCTCTAGTAGTTTCTTCATCCATAACATAACCCTCTGGAACAACAGGCAATTCATATTTAGGGGGAGAACCTTCATCATCACCATCTTCAATAATTTCATTTTCAATAATTTCATCCTCTCTAGCCCTAGCAAGTTGTTCATCAAGAAATTCACCTAATGGCACAATAGTATCAAGCACAGAAGTAGTTTCATCATAAGTATCATGCATAGTAGAAGTGGCATCATCAATAACATGCGACATATCAGAATTAATAGCAGTAGTAGGTTTAGGTGTCGCAAGCTTACTCATAACAAAAGGAGAATCTAGTGTAGAGCTAGATGGCAGTTCCTTACCTCCCCTCGTAGTTGAGGGAAAAATCTTAGTTCTTTCGTATTTCAAGTTCCTCATAGTGACCAGCGGATATAAATCCCAAGTGACTCAAAGAATAGAGCTATGCTCCCCGGCAATGGCGCCAGAAAATAGACTTGATAACCCACAAGTATAGGGGATCGCAACAGTTTTCGAGGGTAGAGTATTCAACCCAAATTTATTGATTTGACACAAGGGAGCCAAAGAATATTCTCAAGTATTAGCAGTTGAGTTGTCAATTCAACCACACCTGGATAACTTAGTATCTGCAAAAAAGTATTTAGTAGCAAAGTAGTATGGAAGTAATGGTAACAGTTTGTAGTAATTGAAACAGTAGCAACGGTAAAGTAAATAAGCAAAGCACAATATGTGAAAAGCTTGTCGGCATTGGATCAGTGATGGATAATTATGTCGGATGCGATTCCTCGTGTAATAGTTATAAAATAGGGTGACACAGAACTAGCTCCAGTTCATCAATGTAATGTAGGCATGTATTCCGAATATAGTCATACGTGCTTATGGAAAAGAACTTGCATGACATCTTTTGTCCTACCCTCCCGTGGCAGCGGGGTCCTAATGGAAACTAAGGGATATTAAGGCCTCCTTTTAATAGAGTACCAGACCAAAGCATTAACACATAGTGAATACATGAACTCCTCAAACTATGGTCATCACCGAGAAGTATCCCGATTATTGTCACCTCGGGGTTGTCGGCTCATAACACATAATAGGTGACTATAGACTTGCAAGATAGGATCAAGAACTCACATATATTCATGAAAACATAATAGGTTCAGATCTGAAATTATGGCACTCGGGCCCTAGTGACAAGCATTAAGCATAGCAAAGTCATAGCAACATCAATCTCAGAACATAGTGGATACTAGGGATCAAACCCTAACAAAACTAACTTGATTACATGGTAAATCTCATCCAACCCATCACCGTCCTGCAAGCCTACGATGGAATTACTCACGCACGGCGGTGAGCATCATGAAATTGGTGATGGAGGATGGTTGATGATGACGACGGCATCGAATCCCCCTCTCCGGAGCCCCGAATGGACTCTAGATCAGCCCTCCCGAGAGAGATTAGGGCTTGGCAGTGGCTACGTATCGTCAAACATGATGAAACTTTCCCTCTGATTTTTTTCTCCGCGAAAGCAAATATATGGAGTTGGAGTTGAGGTCGGTGGACGTCCAGGGGGCCCACGAGGCAGGGGGCGCGCCCTAGGGGAGGAGGCGCGCATTCCACCCTCGTGGACAGGGTGTGGGCCCCCTGACACTAATTATTTCTCCAGTATTTTTTATTAACTCTAAAAAGTTGATCCGTGCATTTTCAAGTCATTCCGAGAACTTTTATTTCTGCACAAAAATAACACCATGGCAGTTCTGCTGAAAACGGCGTCAGTCCGGGTTGTGCCTGACTTTATATACAAGGGCAAAAGTGTTTGGAAAAGTAGATACGACAGACACGTATCACATACATTATTCTTAAGTAAACAACATTGCTAACTTTATATGTTACTTTTTCGTTTTTGAACAGAGGCTCCCGAAGTAGGTTGTGCCTGATATGCTATTTATCGATGGTGATATGCATATGGTTAGCTTACGACCAACTCCGTCGAAGGCTTACCATACTGCATACTCGATTTCTTCAAATGATGGAAGGCTCAAAATCAAAGAATGGAGCAAAGTGATGATTGCGCACGCGCAAATAATTGGAGACAAAATTAATGTGCGCAAGCCACAAGTTGGAGATAGGTGTATGTCCATTCTCCAGTATGGTGAAGGACCGGTTTATCTGTTTTATGGTTTTTTTAGCTAGGAGAGAGGAGTAGGTCCTAAGTATTAAGAACAATTAGTTAGTGTTGATTATATACGACTACAATGTCTTAGACTTGATGATGATGAGGAGGAGGAGTTGTTATTATAACTAGTGACGAAGTGGTTATATGATGTCTCATCATGGACGAAAATGATGATTATGAGGAGTTATATGACAATGACATATTATGTTGATAAGTTGTTAATGATATTATGATGATGATGATGATAAGTTATTATGTCATCAGGTGAAAGAACCGCGGATTAGTTTCAAATGGATGTATCCAAAGTGACCATTGGTTACTTTGGATCCATGCACTTGAAACTAATCCAACATTCTTTCACCTAGTGATTTAATAACTTATTATGATGTAAAAACAATCTCTAAATTGCTACTGTATGAAAAATTGTATACAGGTGTATGGATATGACTTAAAATTCAAAAGAAATGGAATACAGAATAATAGTAGTAGCGATTGTTTTTGAAAGTGCTACTAGTAATTAGCAGTAGTGATTGGCTTGAAAAGCGCTACTACTAAGTAGATATAGCAGTAGAGAGTGCCAGTAGGTGCTACTACTAAGCTTTAGTTGTAGCGCCTTATCAGTAGCGCGCTTACCCGCGCTACTAATAGACCAAAAACCAGTGCTACTTCGAAAGAGATTGTCCATTTTGCACATGAAGTGCATCCAGTTTTTGCCATAATCCTCTCAACTTTTTATAACATGCTATGTGGGTGAAATGATGATACCATTCGAACTTTCAACCTTTTCAGAGTTCATTTGAAGTGCTTTTCAATTTCATTTTGAACACACAAAAAGTTTGGAGTTCAAATATGTACAAAAATTGAAATCCCTTTGTAACACATGAGTTTTTGTCCGAAACCCTAACACTTTGAAAGAGATTGTCCATTTTGCACACGAAGTGCATCCAGCTTTTTCTGTAGCCCTCTCAACTTTTTAGAACATGATATTAGGGTGAAATGGTGATACCATGCCAACTATGAACCTTTTTAGAGTTCATTTGAAGTGCTTTTCCATTTCAGGGACATTTTGCCCAAAAAAATCAGCAAATGCATGACAAATTGCAAATGAAGTTAGAAAGGGTTGGAAATTGATGATGTTGCTTTGAATGGTGCATTTTGGACACACAAAAAGTCAGGAGTTCAAATAATTACAAAAAATGAAATCTGTTTCTAACAGATGATTTTTCAACTGAAACCGTGATATTTCGAAAGAGATTGTCCATTTTGCACACCAAGTGCATCCAGTTTTTTCCGTAACCCTCTCAACTTTTCAGAACATGCTTTGTGGGTGAAATGATGATACCATGCCATCTTTCAACCTTTTCAGAGTTCATTTGAAGTGCTTTTCAATTTCAGGGTCATTTAGCTCAAAACATTCAGCAAATGCATGAAGAATAGCGAATGAAGTCAGAAAGGGTTGAAGATGGATGATGTGTCTTTGAATGGTGCATTTTGAACACACAAATAGTCTAGAGTTCAAATACGTACAAAAAAGTGAAATCCCTTTGTAACAGATGAGGTTTCGTCCGAAATCCTGATACTTCGTAAGAGATTGTCCATTTTGCACACGAAGTGCATCCAGTTTTTGCATTAACCCTCTCATCTTTTGAGAACATGCTATGTGGTTGTAATGATGATACCATGCCAACTTTCAACCTTTTCATTGTTCATTTGAAGTGCTTTTCAATTTAAGGGTCATTTAGCTCAAAAAATTATCAATTCATGAAAAATGGCAAATGAAGTCAGAAAGAGTAGAAATTTGATAATGCGGGTTTGAAAGGTGAATTTTGAACACACAAAAAGTCTAGAGTTCAAATAAGTACAAAAAGATGAAATCCCTTTTAACAGATGAGTTTTCGTCCCAAACCCCGATACTTCGAAAGAGATTGTCAACTTTGCACATGAACTGCATCCAGTTTTTGCCGTAGCCCTCTCAAATTTTTAGAACATGTTATAAGGGTGAAACAAAGATACCATGCCAACTTTCAACCTTTTCAGAGTTCATTTGAGAAGTGCTTTTCATGGTCATTTAGCTAAAAAAATCAGCAAATGCTTGAACATTGCAAATGAAGTTAGAAAGGGTTGAAAATTGAAGATGTGGCTTTGACTAGTGCATTTTGAACACACAAATAGTCTGGAGTTCAAATAAGTAAAAAATATGAAATCCCTTTGTAAAATATGAGTTTTCGTCCTAAACCCTGATACTTCGAAAGAGATTGTCCGTTTTGCACACGAAGTGCATCCAAATTTTGTCGTAACCCTCTCACCTTTTTAGAACATGCTATGTGGGTGAAATGATGATACCATGCCATCTTTCAACCTTTTCAGAGTTCATTTGAAGTGCTTTTGAATTTCAGGGTAACTTAACTCAAAAAATAAGCAAATGCATGAAAAATAGCAAATGAAGTCATAAAGGGTTGAAAATTAATGATGTGGCTTTGAATAGTGCATTTTGAACACACAAAAAGTCTGAAGTGCATCCAGTTTTTTCGGTAACCATCTCAACTTTTTAGAATATGCTATGTGGGTGAAATGATGATACCATGCTAACTTTCAACCTTTTGAGAGTTCATTGGAAGTGCTTTTCAATTTCAGTGTCATTTAGATCAAAAAATCAGCAAATGCATAAAAAATAGAAACTGAAGTCAGAAAGGGTTGAAAATTGATGATGTGGCTTTGAATGCTGCATTTTGAGCACACAAAAAGTCTGGAGTTCAAATAAGTACGAAAAAATGATATCCCTTTGTAACAGACGAGTTTTCATCCGAAACCCTGAAACTTCGAAAGAGATGTCCATTTTGCACACGAAGTGCATCTAGTTTTTGTTGTAACCATCTCAACATTTTAGCACATTCTATGTGGGTAAAATTATGATACCATGCCAACTTTCAACCTTTTTAGAGTTCATTTGAAGTGCTTTTCAATTATAGGGTCATTTAGCTCAAAACAATCTGCAGATGCATGAAAAATAGCTAATGAAGTCCGAAAGGATTGAAATTGATGATGTGGCTTTGAATGGTTAATTTTGAAGACACAAAAAGTCGGGAGTTCAAATAAGTACAAAAAATGTAATTCCCTTTGTAACATATGAGTTTTTGTCCGAAACCCTGATACTTCAAAAGAGATTGTCACTTTTGCACATGAAGTGCATCCAGTTTTTGCCGTAACCCTCTCATATTTTTAGAACATGCTATGTGGGTGAAATGATGATACCATGCCAACTTTCAACCTTTTTAGAGTTCATTTGAAGTGATTTTGATTTTCAGGGTCATTTAGCTCAAAATTCAGCAAATGCATCAAAAATAGCAAATGAAATTAGAAAGGGTAAAAAATTGATAATGTAGCTTTGACTTGTGCATTTTGAAGAAAAAAAGTCTGGAGTTCAAATAAGTACGAAAAAATGATATACATTTTGTAACAGATGAGTTTTCGTCCAAAACTTTGTTACTTCAAAAGAGATTGTCCATTTTGCACACGAAGTGCATCCAGTTTTTTCCATAACCCTCTCAAATTTTTAGAACATGCTATGTGGGTAAAATTATGATACTATGCCAACTTTCAACCTTTTTAGAGTTCATTTGAAGTGCTTTTCAATTATAGGGTCATTTAGCTCAAAACAATCTGCAAATGCTTGAAAAATAGCTAATGAAGTCCGAAAGGGTTTAAATTGATGATGCGTCTTTGAATGGTGCATTTTGAAGACACAAAAAGTCTGGAGTTCAAATAAGTACAAAAAATGTAATTCCCTTAGTAACATATGAGTCTTTGTCCGAAACCCTGATACTTCGAAAGAGATTGTCACTTTTGCACATGAAGTGCATCCAGTTTTTCTCGTAAGCCTCTCATCTTTTTAGAACATGCTATGTGGGTGAAATGATGATACCATGCCAACTTTCATTCTTTTTAGAGTTCATTTGAAGTGATTTTCAATCTTAGGGTCATTTAGCTCAAAAAAAATCAGCAAATGCATGAAAAATAGCAAATGGAGTCAGAAAGGGTAAAAAATTGATTATGTAGCTTTGAATTGTGCATTTTAAAGAAAAAAAAGTCTGGAGTTCAAATAAGTACAAAAAATGATATACCTTTTGTAACAGATGAGTTTTCGTCCAAAACATTGTTACTTAGAAAGAGATTGTCCATTTTGCACACGAAGTGCATCAAGTTTTTGCCCTAACCCTCTCAACATTTTAGAACATGCTATGTGGGTAAAATTATGATACCATGCCAACTTTCAACCTTTTCAGAGTTCATTTGAAGTGCTTTTCAATTATAGGGTCATTTAGCTCAAAAAAATCTACGAATGCATGAAAAATAGCTAATGAAGTCAGAAAGGGTTGAAAATAGATGATGTGGCATTGAATGGTGCATTTTGGAGACACAAAAGTCTAGAGTTCAAGTAAATACAAAAGATGAAATCCCTTTGTAACAGATGGGTTTTCGTTTGAAACCCTGATATTTCAGAAGAGATTGTCTATTTTGTACACGAAGTGCATCCAGTTTTTGCCGTAACCCTCTCAACTTTTTAGAACGTGCTATGTGGGTGAAATGATGATACCATGCCAACTTTCAACCTTTTTAGAGTTCATTTGAAGTGCTTTTGAATTTCAGGGTCATTTAGTTGAATAAAATCAGCAAATGGATGAAAAATAGCAAATGAAGTTAGAAAGGGTTGAAAATTGATGATGTGGCTTAGAATGGTGCATTTTGAACACACAAATAGTCTGGAGTTCAAATAAGTACAAAAAAATGAAATTCCTTTTGTAACAGATGAGTTTTCGTCCGAAACCCTGATACTTCGAAAGAGATTGTCCATTTTGCACACGAAGAGCATCCAGTTTTTTGTCGCAACCCTTTCAACTTTTTAGAACATGCTATGCGGGTGAAATTATGATACCATGCCAACTTTCAACCTTTTCAAAGTTGATTTTTAGTGCTTTTCAATTTCAGGGTCATTTAGCTCAAAAAATTCAGCAAATGCATGAAAAATAGCAAACGAAGTCAGAAAGGGTAGAAAATTGATGATGTGGGTGTGAACTAATAGCAAAAAGAATGCACTAGAAAACTTTTATGAAACTCTCATATCAAAAGGAATCAACAAAAGAAATTAAATATTCTGTTATGACCAACTAAAACAAAACTATAACATTCTTTAGTAGCAAAAAGAATCAACTAAAAAGCATTTATAAAAATCTAATAGCAAAAGGAATCAAATAAACAGATTTTATAAACTTCTAGTATTTTTGAAACTAAAATTATAAAAAAATTATGCAACTAAAATTATCAAAGTATTTTTTGTTCAAAACATTAATAGCAAAAAGAATTATCATAAAGAATTTTTTTGTTAGAAACTTTAATAGCAAAAAGAATTATCATAACGAAATTTTTTGTTAGAAACAAAAATAACAAAATCTGTTTTTCAATATAATGATAAAACACAGTAATATTAAACAGCAGGAAAAAGAATCACTCAAAAATCTATTTTTATAGTAAAGTTATTCGCACGAAAGTTTATAAAGTTTTATAATGTTTGTGACTAATGGCACTAACAGAAAGTTTATAATGTTTGTGACTAACAGTGGAAAGAATTAAAAAAAGGTAAAACAAAAAAAATTAATAATGCAAAAAACAAAAAAACAGATTTTTTTTGAAAAAATGCCGCCTAGTGGGCCACCATGACCTGAATACGACTAGAAACCAAACCAGCCTGTTGGGCCAGGGTTCAGGCCCGCAGAAGGCCTAGTAGGCCCTGCTACGTCTTGAGCTTGCGTTGGTTTTCCTCGAAGAGGAGAGGGTGATGCAGCAAGTGTAGCGTAAGTATTTCCCTCAGTTTTGAGAACCAAGGTATCAATCCAGTAGGAGGCTCCTCAAAAGTCCCACGCACCTACACAAACAAACTGAGAACTCGCAACCAACGCAATAAAGGGGTTGTCAATCCCTTCACGGCCACTTGCAAAAGTGAGATCTAATAAAGATAGTATGATAAGATAAATATATTTTTGGTATTTTATAATATAGATGCAAAAAGTAAAGATGCAAATAAAAGTAGATTGAAAGCAAATATGATAAGAGATAGACCCGGGGGGGCCATAGGTTTCACTAGAGGCTTCTCTCAAGATAGCATAAGTATTACGGTGGGTGAACAAATTACTGTCGAGCAATTGATAGAAAATCGCATAGTTATAAGATTATCTAGACATGATCATGTATATAGGCACCACGTCCATAACAAGTAGACCGACTCCTCCCTGAATCTACTACTATTACTCCACACATCGACCGACTCCTGCCTGCATCTAGAGTATTAAGTTCATAAGAACAGAGTAACGCATTAAGCAAGATGACATGATGTAGAGGGATAAACTCATGCAATATGATATAAACCCCATCTTCTTATCCTCGATGGTAACAATACAATACGTGCCTTGCAACCCTTTCTGTCACTGGGTAAGGACACCGCAAGATTGAACCCAAAGCTAAGCACTTCTCCCAAGGCAAGAAAGACCAATCTAGTACGCCAAACCAAACTGATAATTCGAAGAGACTTGCAAAGATAACTCAATCATACATAAAAGAATTCAGAGAAGATTCAAATATTGTTCACAGATAAACTTGATCATAAACCCACAATTCATCGGATCTCGACAAACACACCACAAAAAGAGTTTACATCGAATAGATCTCCACAATAGAGGGGGAGAACATTGTATTGAGATCCAAAAAGAGAGAAGAAGCCATCTAGCTAATAACTATGGACCCGTAGGTCTGTGGTAAACTACTCACAACTCATCGGAGGGGCAAGGATGTTGATGTAGAAGCCCTCCATGGTCGATTCCACCTCCGGCAGAGTGCCGGCGAAGGCTCCAAGATGATATCTCGCAGATACAGAAGGTTACGGCAGTGGAAATTGTGTTTCGTGGTGCTCCTGGATGTTTTCGGGGTACATAGGTATATATAGGAGGAAGAAGTACGTCGGTGGCCGCCCGAGGGGCCTACGAGACAGGGGGCACGCCCTACAAGGGGGGGGGCTCCTATCTCGTGGGGGCCTCGGGTGCTTCTTGACTTGCACTCCAAGCTCTCCGGATCACTTTCGTTCCAAATATCACGCTCCCGAAGGTTTCATTCCATTTGGACTCCGATTGATATTCCTTTTCTTCCAAACACTGAAATAGGCAAAAAAACAGCAATATGGGATGGGCCTCCGGTTAGTAGGTTAGTCCCAAAAATGATATAAATGTGTAAAATAAAGCCCATAAACATCCAAAAGGGGTAATATAATAGCATGGAACAATTAAAAACTATAGATACATTGCAGATGTATCAAGCATCCCCAAGATTAATTCCTGCTCGTCCTCGAGTAGGTAGATGATAAAAAAGAAATTTTTGATGTGGAATGCTACCTAGCATAATTCATAATGTAATTTTCTTTATTGTGGCATGAATGTTCAGATCCAAGTGAATACAAAATAAAAGTTCACATTGATAAAAGAAATAGTAACACTTCAAGCATACTAATCAAAGTAATCATGTCTTCTCAAAATTGCATGGCAAAAGAAAGTTCATCCCTACAAAATCATATAGTTAGGCTATGCTTCATTTTCGTCACACAAAGATGTTCCCAACTTCTATACCATCGATGACAAGCCAAGCAATTGTTTCATACTTAAATAATCCCAAACTTTTTCAACCTTCATGCAATACATGAGCGTGAGCCATGGATATAGCACTATGGGTGGAATAGAATATGATGATGGGGATTCTGTGGAGAAGACAAAAAAGGAGAAAGTCTCACATTGACGAGGATAATCAACTGGCTATGGAGATGCCCATCAATTGATGTCAACATGAGGAGTAGGGATTGCCATGCGACGGATGCACTAGTTCTATAAATGAATGCTCAACAAAAAGAAACTAGTGGGTGTGCATCCAACTTGCTTGCTCACGGAGACCTAGGGCATTTGAGGAAGCCCATCGTAGGAATATACAAGCCAAGTTCTATAATGAAAAATTACCACTAGTATGAAAAAGACAACTTATGAGACTCACTATATGAAAAACATGGTGCTACTTTGAAGCACAATATATGAGACTCACTACATGAAGAACAAGGTGCTACTTTGAAGCACAAGTGTGGAAAAAGAGATAGTAACATTGCCCTTTTTATTTATTTTCTTTTTTCCCTTTTTTTTCTTTTTTTTCTTTTTCTTTTTTTTCTTTTTGGGCCTTTCTTTTTTCTTTTGCCCTTTCTTCTTTTTTTCTGTTTTTTTTCTTTGGGCAATGCTCTAATAATGATGATCATCACAGTTCTATTGATTACAACATAAGAATTACAACTCAAAACTAGAATAAGATATGACTCTACATGAATGCCTCCGGCGGTGTACCGGGATGGTGCAATGAATCAAGAGTGACATGTATGAAAAATAATGCTTGGTGGCTTTGCCACAAATACGATGTCAACTACATGATCATGCAATGGCAATATGACATAAGTAAAGTATGTCATTATGATGATGAACCGAACGGTGGAAAGTTGCATGGCAATATATCTCAGAATGGCTATGGAAATGCCATAATAGGTAGGTATGGTGGCTGTTTTGAGGAAGATATAGGGAGGTTTATGTGTGATAGAGTGTATCGTATCACGGGGTTTGGATGCACCCGCAAAGTTTGCACCAACTCTCAAGGTGAGAAAGGGCAATGCACGGTACCGAAGAGGCTAGCAAAGGCGGAAAGGTAAAAGTGCGTATAATCCATGAACTCAACATTAGTCAAAAGATCTCATATACTTATTGCAAAAATTTAGAAGTCATCAAAAATCAAGTACTACGCGCATGCTCCTAGGGGGATAGATTGGTAGGAAAATACCATCGCTCGTCCCCGACCGCCACTCATAAGGATGCACAAGCCAGGTACACTTCATGTTTCAAATTTGTTACACAACTTTAACCATACATGCATGCTACGGGACTTGCTAACTTCAACACAAGCATTTTTTAAATTCATAATCACCCAACTAGCATGACTTTAATATCACTACCTTCATATCTCAAAACAATTATCAAGTATCAATTATCAAGTTTCACTAGAGGCTTCTCTCAAGATAGCATAAGTATTACGGTGGGTGAACAAATTACTGTCGAGCAATTGATAGTAAAGCGCATAGTTATGATATTATCTAGACATGATCATGTATATAGGCATCACGTCCATAACAAGTAGACCGACTCCTGCCTGCATCTACTACTATTACTCCACACATCGACCGACTCCTGCCTGCATCTAGAGTATTAAGTTCATAAGAACAGAGTAAGGCATTAAGCAAGATGACATGATGTAGAGGGATAAACTCATGCAATATGATATAAACCCCATCTTGTTATCCTCGATGGCAACAATACAATACGTGCCTTGCAAACCTTTCTGTCACTAGGTAAGGACACCGCAAGATTGATCCCAAAGCTAGGCACTTCTCCCAAGGCAAGAAAGACCAATCTAGTAGGCCAAACCAAACTGATAATTCGAAGAGACTTGCAAAGATAACTCAATCACACATAAAATAATTCAGAGAAGATTCAAATATTATTCATCGATAAACTTGATCATAAACCCACAATTCATCGGATCTCGACAAACACACCGCAAAAAGAGTTTACATCGAATAGATCTCCACAAGACAGGGGGAGAACATTGTATTGAGATCCAAAAAGAGAGAAGAAGCCATCTAGCTAATAACTATGGACCCGTAGGTCTGTGGTAAACTACTCACAACTCATCGGAGGGGCAAGGATGTTGATATAGAAGCCCTCCATGGCCGATTCCCCCTCCGGCAGAGTGCCGGCGAAAGCTCCAAGATGAGATCTCGCGGATACAGATGGTTACGACGGTGGAAATTGTGTTTCTAGGTACTCCTAGATGTTTTCAGGGTACATAGGTATATATGGGAGGAAGAAGTATGTCGGTGGCCGCCCGAGGGGCCGACGAGACAGGGGGGCACGCCCTATGGGGGGCGGCGGCCTCCTATCTCGTGGGGGCCTCGGGTGCTTCTTGACTTGCACTCCAAGCTCTCCGGATCACGTTCGTTCCAAAAATCACGCTCCCGAAGGTTTCATTCCATTTGGACTCCGTTTGATATTCCTTTTCTTCGAAATACTGAAATAGGCAAAAAAACAGCAATATGGGCTGGGCCTCCGGTTAGTAGGTTAGTCCCAAAAATGATATAAATGTGTAAAATAAAGCCCATAAACATCCAAAAGGGGTAATGTAATAGCATGGAACAATCAAAAATTATAGATACGTTGGAGACGTATCAGGCCCACAGGCAGATACATAGTGGTTAGGCCCGTAAGCCTGCTTTAGAGAGGAGCTCGAAGGCTCAGGCGCACCGCGCCTTATAAACTGGTGCGCCACTCTCTCAACTAGAGATGTGGGAATAACTCCTACCACGCCGCTGTGCAAGGCCATTGGTTCCGGTTGGTGGCACGAACTGGGACCAATGCCACTCTTTGGTCTCGGTTTGTGGCACCAACCTGGACCAATGACCCCCTTTGGTCCCGGTTTGTGACACCAATCGGGACCAAAGGTATCAGCTTCCCGCCCTTTGGGCTGCCGAAAAGAGACCTTCGGTTCCCGTTGGTGTCACAAACCGGGACCAAAGGGGATCATTGGTCCTGGTTAGGGCCACGAACCGGGAGCAATGCCTCGTGTATATAAGAAAACACTTAGCAGTGTCTCAAAAAATCAGTTCTTCTCCGCCCCGATGCCCTTAGCCGCTCCTCGACGCCGCCGCCACCGAGCCTTGCCCCGACGCCATCAGATTGCTCCACCTTGCCGTCGCAGCCGCCTCCGATGCCGTCAGGCCGATCCACGTCGCCACCGCCGCCGCCGATGCCCTCGACGCCCTCTGCCCCGACGCCGACGCCGCTCCCCTGCCCGCCTGGACGCCGCCCTCCGTGCCCCTGCTGCAATGCCACCCCTTGTGAGCATCTGCCCTACCCTGCGACCCTGCGCCCCCGCCTTGCCCCGTCGCTGTCGTCCTTTATTTTTTTCATTGTATTTGCTCTTTTTTGTAATGCTCTATATATATAATGCTCTGTTAATGCTCTCTTTTGCATTTTTAGAAAAATATTGTTGATTATGTAATGCTCACAAAAAAGTCTATTTTTTGTTCATAAAATTTTTATGTATGTACGTTCATATGCAAAATATTGGAGATTATGTAATGCTCACAAAATTTTATGTATGTAATGTTCACTTATGTAATATTGGAGATTATGTAATGCTCGCGTAATTGCTCATAAAATATGCAAATGAAGAAGAAGAAGATGATGATGATGATATGTGAAAACTTGGTCAATTTTTTTTGTAGTAGATGATGATGATGATATATGAAAAAAAAATTAGATTGTGTAATATGTCAAAATGTTCTACTCTTGATGCTCTACATGATGGTTTCATTTGCATTCATGTTAGGATTCATCTTGATGCCATTATCATCCTTGCAAAAGTGTTAAGTGATATTAAGTGCAGAAAACTGTTGTAACATGTCATTTTGTCTTTTTCGTAGCATTTTGTGTGATTTTCTTTTGAGCAACATGCCTACATGTTTTAGGAGCATAATCGTGTCATATTTGCAATGATGTGATCCATTTCTTATGATATGCCCTGTCATGACTACCACAACCTTGCAAAGTGGTCTACTCACTGTTTGCTGTTTTCAGGGATACATTCTGCAAAGCCTGAATCTGTTATATTACGATGCCGTGTTTACTTGATGCTACCATCAAACCTATGCATACTTTTGAGATGTTCATTAATCATGTATTTAAGACAATGTTATGCTCTATCCATCCATTCCCTTGTTTGCAATTTTGGCCCACTTTAGTTTGTTCTTTTCATGCTCTCAAATTGGTTTAAAATATATCTGTCAGCCTGTTAGCAGTAAGGTCAATTTTGAAAAGTGCATAGATAGTGTTTTGTGCATCCTATGGCCATATTCTTGACATGAGTAGATGCACAAACATGCCATCTTACTGTTGGTTGTATTTGCATGCAATTATATGTTGTGTGTTGAGTTATCAAGCGTGCAAACATGCCTACTTAATTACAATTCAGCCATGTCCAGTAAATTCAACTAAGTTTGAAAACCTGTTATCATTTGCAATGTTGCCATGATGTTTTAAACATGTTGTGGTGGTTTCCTGCAGTAGCTCAGTAATCATGTTTTGTAATGCTTTACATGTACTTCAATGCCATGCCATTGGTTTTCATTTACCTTATCATCGTCGTTACTTTCTTATCTATTTGTGAATGCTATTAGAAAGGGAAATACAAAAACAACACGCAAAACCTTTCGTCTTTCCTATGAAAACAACTTCCGCCTTGATAGAATAGTAAGTGAGAGCAAGGCCGAAGTAGAGCATAGAGCGTCGATCTAACCCCTCCCCCATAACTTCGACATGTGAGGGACGTCAGACATGAAATATGTTAATTGAAAGTTTTCTCTCAAAACGTTAGTATGTTAAAATGTTACTAAGTTACTAAGTTTTCTCTCGAGGCCACTAATATGATTCCTTGTTGTGATATTAGCTAGGTTATGTTTTCCACTAATATAGCCATCTCTCATGTTTGTATATTAATTCCCATGTTGTAATATTTGCAGAAACTATGGATCAAAGAGACTTGGAACAAGAAGAGTTGTTGGGGAACATAATCCGCGACGAATGTGATATCTTGTCGTATCTTAACGACACCGATGGTCAGGAAGGAGAGGATATGACAGCTCCGGTGATTAAACAATGGAGGAGGAAGGACATCATCATGATGGCTCCGGTGACCGAATGGCGGATGAAGAAGGTGACCATGATGACGGCTCCGGTGACCGGACGGAGGAGGTAGCTGTTGCAAAGTCCGGTGAGGAATATATATTAATTAAGCCTGTGCTAACTAAGTAATGCATTAATTGTTTTGGTATGTACATATATTAACACTTCTTTCTTCTTTTATAGCCCTCCGGATCGAGCCAAACTTTTGTAACGACACGAGGCCCGAAGAAAAGGTTGCGCCAGGATGAAAGGTTCACGATCACAAAAATCGTGGACGATGGCCAACCGAGTGAACCCAAGCGGACAAAGGACACATTTGTTGCTCAGTGTGGAGCTATTGTTAGGGACACCATCCCGATCAGCATCCAGCAATGGAATAAGCCGACTAAGGATGATCCTCAAGTTTTTTATGTCAATGATAGACAAAAAGCTGATCTTTGGACCTCGCTAAAGGCAAATTTCACCCTACCACCAGAGGAGGATCCGAATAAGCCAGTTATAGAGCCAAAGGTAAGGTCGTATGCTCTTAAGAAGATGGTAGATCTATTCAGGAGGTGGAAAAAAAGTTGAACACAACGTTTGTTGAGAAAGGGAAGACTCCAGAATTCACTGGCCAATTTGAGGAGATAAGAGATCACTGACCCGCATTTCTGGCCTACAAGACATCAAACAAGGGTACAAAAATGTCAGAGACAAACAAGAAAAATGCTGCCAAGAAGCTGTATCACCATCACACGGGGTCAGGTGGCTACCTCAAGGCCCGGCCAGTGTGGGACAAAGCTGAGAATGACCTGATTGCTAAAGGGGTCCAACCAGCGACACTGAATTGGGTAGACCTTTCAAGGACTTGGTTCTTCGGGGTTGGGGGAACTTTGAATCCAGAAATAGGGGAGTGCCGTTGGACGGACGAGCAACTTGCAATACCCATCAAGAATCTTCAGGATTATATTGCTAGCGCAGAAAGGAACATTCATTCCCAATAGAGAGAAGGACGAGCTGACTAAGGCCCTCGGGACACTAGTAGAAAACAGGGCTATCGTTCGGGCCTGGCCAGCCCATTAGTCTCGGTTCTTCAAGAACCGGGACCCATGGGAGGTATTAGACTCGATTCGTGAGCCCAGGGGGCCGGCTGGGGCCTCGTGGGCATTGGTCCCGGTCCGTATGGAACCATTTGTCCCGGTTCCAGGCACGAACCGGGACCAATGGTTCTCGCTCCTGGCCCACAACCATTGGTCCCGGTTCGTGTCTTGAACTGGGACAGAAGGGGGGGCTTTAGTCCCGGTTCATGCCACGAACTGGGACAAATAACTTGCCTATATATACCCACCGCCGCGGCAGAGCACTCCACAGTGCTCTATTTTTTCAATCCGGTGAGGAGAGGGCATTTGGGTGCTCTAGTTCACCTCCTATGTACATGAGGTGTTCGATGAAATGCTCGAGCCACACTAGTTAAGCTCTCTCCTCTCGAAGCTCGACCTCGGAGCTCCATTTTTTTCGAGATTTGTCTAGATTTAGCGGTCCGTCACGCCCCGTCCCCGTTTTCACCGCCGTGGATTGCCCGCGCCGATCTTGTCGCCGGCACCACCGTGGTGAGCCTCTTGTTCTTATCTTCTTTCTGATACTTGTCTGACTTTCTTACTTTACATAGATATTTTTCTGATTTTCTTACTTTTGACAAACATAATTATATATAATGCATGCAGATGAATCGGCAATGGATGTATGGTGATAGACACACCTCCGAGTACATTAAGGCCGTGCATAATTTTCTCGAAGTGGATGAGGCAAACAAGCAGAATGGTTTTATGTGTTGTCCATGCACTAAATGTGGACATACGGAGTCTTACTTTAACCGGAAAATCCTTCACACCCACCTACTTTACAAGGGTTTCATGCCACACTATAATGTTTGGACGAGGCACGGAGAAATAGGGGTTATGATGGAAGACGGCGAAGAAGAAGAGGACGATGACAACTATGTGCCCCCTGAATATGGTGATGCTGCAACGGTGGGAGCTGCTGAAGATCAAGAGGAACCAGACAATGTGCTCGATGATGCTACAATGGGGGAAGCAGCTGAAGATCAAGAGGAACTAGACGATGTGCCTGATGATGATCTCTGCCGGGTCATTGTCCATGCAAGGACGCAATGCGAAAGTCAAAAGGAGAAGCTGAAGTTTGATCGCATGTTAGAGGATCACAAAAAAGGGTTGTACCCCAATTGCGAAGATGGCAACACAAAGCTGGGTACCATACTCGAATTGCTGCAGTGGAAGGCAGAGAATGCTGTGCCTGACAAAGGATTTGAGAAGCTACTGAAAATATTGAAGAAGAAGCTTCCAAAGGATAATGAATTTCCCGACAGTACGTACGCAGCAAAGAAGGTCATATGCCCTCTAGGATTGGAGGTGCAGAAGATACATGCATGCCCTAATGACTGCATCCTCTACCGCGGTGCGTACGAGGATTTGAACGCATGCCAGGTATGCGATGCATTGCGGTATAAGATCAGACGAGATGACCCTGGTGATGTTGACGGCGAGCCCCGCAGGAAGAGAGTTCCTGTGAAGGTGATGTGGTATGCTCCTATAATACCACGGTTGAAACGACTGTTTAGAAACAAATAGCATGCCAAGTTGATGCAATGGCACAGTGAGGACTGTAAGAAAGACAGGAGGTTGAGAGCACCCGCTGACGGGTCGCAGTGGAGAAAAATTGAGAGAGAGTACTTGGCTGAGTTTGCACGTGACCCAAGGAACGTATGGTTTTGTTTAAGCGCGTATGGCATTAATCCTTTCGGGGAGCAGAGCAGCAATCACAGCACCTAGCCCGTGACTCTATGTATGTATAACCTTCCTCCTTGGATGTGCATGAAGCGGAAGTTCATTATGATGCCAGTTCTCATCCAAGGCCCTAAGAAACTCGGCAATGACATTGATGTGTACCTAAGGCCATTACTTGAAGAACTTTTAAAGCTGTGGAATGGAAACGGTGTGCGTGCGTGGGATGAGAACAGACATGAGGAATTTAACCTGCACGCGTTGCTGTTTGTAACCATCAATGATTGGCCCGCTCTCAGTAATCTTTCAAGACACACAAACAAGGGATACCACGCATGCACGCATTGTTTAGCTGACACCGAAAGTATATACCTGGGAAGCTGCGGGAAGAATGTGTACCTGGGCCATCGTCGATTTGTTCCGACCAACCATCAATGTCGAAAGAAAGGCAAGCATTTCAAAGGCGAGGCAGATCACCGAAAGAAGCCCGCCGTGCGTACCAATGATCACGTACTTGCTATGGTCAATGATTTACAAGTAATCTTGCTTCCGGTTGCATTGAGGGGGCTTCTATCGGAAAACGTCCGATTAGCCATTGTGAAGCTATGTGCATTCCTTAATGCATTCTCTCAGAAGGTGATCGATCCAGAAATCATACCAAGGCTAAGGAGTGATGTGGTGCAATGCCTTGTCAGTTTTGAGCTGGTGTTCCCACCATCCTTCTGCAATATCATGACGCACGTCCTAGTTCATCTAGTTGACGAAATTGTCATTCTAGGCCCCGTATTTCTACACAATATGTACCCCTTTGAGAGGTTCATGGGAGTCCTAAAGAAATATGTCTGTAACCGCGCTAGGCCAGAAGGAAGCATCTCCATGGGCCATCAAACAGAGGATGTCACCAACCGGGACTAAAGGGCGGCTTTGGTCCCGGTTGGTGGCACAAACCGATACCAATGCCCCCCCTTTAGTCCCGGTTGGTGCCACCAACCAGGACTAAAGGTCGCATTCGTCCCAGTTTGTCTCACGAACCGGGACCAATGCGTTGTCTATATAACTGGCACTTGTCAAAATTTCATTCAGTTCGTTCTTCCCCGCGCCCGACGCCGCCAGGCTGCCCTCTCCGCCACGCCGTCACCGTCGTCGCCCCGCGCCGTCTCGCGCCATCCCGCGCCGCCCCACGCCCCGTGCCCCGTGACGGCTCCGGCACTGCCTCGCTCGTCGCTCGTCACCGCGCCGCCCCTCACCATCGCCCGTCGCCGCGCCGCCCCACACGCACCGTCGCCGTCGCCGTCCCCTGCCTATCGTCGTCGCCGTCCCCTCACGCCGTCGCCATCCCGTCAGCTTATATGAAGTTTGCTAATTTAATTAGATGTGTAGTTAATTTAGATGTGTAGTAATTTAGATGTGTAGTTAATTGAGTTAGATTTTGTTCATAGATTTTTTTGTTAGATTTTTTTTCATATTGTGTTAGATTTTTTCTGTTAATAGATTTTTTTGGTGATATTATTGTTGAATATGCATGTTTGTATGTTCATATATATGCAAAGATCGGATATGTCAATTTTTTATGATTTTTTTCTGTTCATAGAATTTTTATGATTTTTTTCTGTTGTAATTTTGTTCATAGAATTTTAATGATTTTATTGTTCATAGAATTTTCTTTGTCAATTTATGTATATGTACATATTGTGTATGTATAGGAAAAAATTGTGTATGATCAAAGTCATTTATGTATATGTTCATATTTAGAAGAAAAAGCAGGAGAGGAAAAAGGGAAATAAGAAGAGAAAGTGTTTAATATAATTAGTTAAAAAAATAATAGAACTAGTTAAACTAGTTTATTTATAGTAAGTACTACTTTATTTTATTTATAGTAAGTGCTTAATATATAGTTGAACTAGTTGATTTAATAAACTACTTTATTTTACTATAGAAGTAGTTTATTTTTAGTAAGTACTATTTTATTTATTTATAGTAAGTGCTTAGTAGTTGAACTAGTTGATTTAATTAATAAAACTACTTTATTTTACTATATATAGAAGTAGTTCCCGCATCGACTTCGACGATGCCTATCCCGCATCCTCGTCGTCGACTCGGCGGTGGAGGCCTGCTTGATCAGGGCCATGTCCGGGACTGGGCTCCGTCGGGCTGGTATTGGGAGGTGCTACCTTCCGGGGGGTGTAGGTTGGTGAGGAGCCAGCCCGTTGTTGACCCGATCCTTATTTGGTGGCGGTCGCGTGGGCCAGTGACGGTGCCGAGGCTTCCGGACACCGCGGAGGTGGTACGTCACCGTGTCAGCGAGGAGGACGGGCACGTCCCTCGCTACACGGCTGCATTGGAGGGCAGGTTCGACAATACCTGGCAGGTTCTTCAGGGATCTCACTGGAGCTATGATCCTGTGATGGTTCCTTATCTTTGGGTGTCCACCGCCTGCGACGATACCCGTCGGGCGCTACGGTTCTAGCTGTATTAGCGATGCTATATGTATGATAGTATTCGAGGAGTATTAGTGATAATATTCGACGATGTACGGACACAAGAGATGATGTGCTTTTGCTTATAATTGAATGCATGCTAATTTGAATACTACTTTATTTTACGATTTGGTTTTGCTTATTGAATGCTCATATTGGAAAATTACTCCTACTTTGAATGCTAAAATTGGTGAGCACTATGTAGAAATCTAGGAGCCCCCTCCATCATCCACGTCGTCATGGGGGTAGCTTCTCCTTCATTCCCGTGTGCTAGACAATTTGGTGTAATAATGCACTCGGGAATGAAAGGAGGAGCTACCATCACCGATAGTCAACCCATGATTAATAATAATGATCTAATTTATGTTTTTTAGTACATATATTTAATTGTACAAGTTTAATATTTGAATTATGAACATAGGCCGGAAATGTCGAACTCGGACGACGAAAACCGCCCGGGGGAGTGCGACTGGTGCCACGATGACCGAGGTATGCGCGACAGGTTCCTTGAGCTGGACGAAGATCGGCGCTTCAGCATTAAGCTCGCGGAGACCTTCGATGTTGAAACAGTACGCAACGACCACAATAGTTTTTTTTTCGTAATTTAGCATGACTTCAACTATTTTAACGTGTATTTTTCATCTTTTCCAATTCGACTAGCTTATCCCATGCTATGCAAGACACTATGTCTTGGAGAGGATGGGTTTCGAAGACCATGAAAGTATGGAAACCAAAAAAATTCACCTAAGGACCCATCATGGTGTGGATTTTGAAGTAAAGTTGTACAATTCTGAGAGTGTAACCCATTTTGGTTGCAAAAATTGGGAAGCACTTTGCAAGATGTATGGTTTTGATGAGGGTATGCTTGTCACCATGGATCTTGGTGATCCTACAATCGAGCAAGACAATATGGACATTTGGGTCCTTGTTGATACACTTCCAATTCTTCCGCCATGTGAGCTTCTCAAATATAGTTATTAAGTAATTTATATTGTTTATTTTAAAATAGTTGACAGGTTATTTCCATTGACAGCTTATTTTCATTCTTCATAGAATGTGCGGAAGATGTTAGACAAAACCCACTACACCGATGGCTCCGAATTAACTTATAAGGAGAAAAATCATCTGATCTCATTTTGTACTGATCTTAAGAATTACAATATCTACAATCGAACTCCTCAATATTATGGTCAATACGTGCCACTAGTGCACGTGTTGAACTACGGTAACTACCATGGAGATACCCTGGTAAGATTTTTTACTATTACGACATCCGTGCATCTTTTTGCATACTTCTAAAAAGTAGTACATCATTGCTAACTACGAAGTTATTACTATGTTTTTCAACATATAATCCCGAATGATTGTGTGCCTCATCTGATGTATACGCACGGTCGCCTTGATGTTTTGAACATACAACCAGGTCGTCCTACGAATCTCAACTGTCCATACTTGATTTCTAAAAGAAGTGGAGACATGACAATCAAAGAATGGGAAAATGTATGGACAGTTGTAAGGAGCTTCTTGGAAGCAAAAGGAAGCGAAGCGCAAGAATTGGAGACAGGATGATCCCCATTGTTCATAATGGAGAGTCAGGGTCTATATTGTTTTATGCTATTTTACCTTAAGGGTGTTTAGGTCCTACCAGATACAGATGATCATGTGCTAAGAACAATTATGTAGGGTTGGGTTCGATGACTAGAGGATGATGATCGTATGACTTGTTATTAATATCGAGTAGAAGTTGTATGATGATGCATGATTAGTAGGACTTGTTATTATATATGATGATGTATGATGCGAGCATGAAGAGTTATTATATATCAGCGGGTGAAATGAACATAGCAGTAGCGTAGGTAAACCAAGCACGAAGATATAAGAGAGGACACTTCTCTCTATTAGCTAGCTAATAACAACCTAAATTAACCCCCAAAACCCCTAAACCAGCCACTTTCAAAAAAAACCTCAGCTCCAGCCAGCTGCTGACGCGTGGAAGCCTTTTGGTCCCGGTTTATGTCACCAACCGGGACCAAAGGCCCCCTTGCCTGGGCTGCCCGCATTTGTCCCGGTTCGTGTAAGAACCGGGACTAAAGGCCAAGGGCATTAGTACCGACCTTTTAGTCCCGGTTCTTAAACTGGGACAAAAGGCCCTTACGAACCGGGACAAATGCCCTGTTTTCTACTAGTCGGAATCCTGAGCACCCTGGACGAACACGAGGCACAGTAGGCTCCGTGGCGTGGGTTCATGGGTTCCCCGGCGCAGGCGGTTACATATGCGAGAAAGAGGAAAGCGAAGCTGAGCAAAATGCAGAAGGTCAATGCAAGATTAGCGAAGCTAGAGGAAGTTGCAGTTGCCAGCTGATACGTCTCCAATGTATCTATAATTTTTGATTGTTCCATGTTATTATATTACCCCTTTTGGATGTTTATGGGCTTTATTATACACTTTTATATTACTTCTGGGACTAACCTACTAACAGGAGGTACCGCCCATATTGCTGTTTTATTGCCTGTTTCAGTATTTCGAGGAAAAGGAATATCACACGGAGTCCAAACGGAATGGAACCTTCGGCAACGTGATTTTTTGGAAGAATATGATCCGGGAGACTTGGAGTTCACGTCAGAAGATCCCCGAGGAGGCCACGAGATAGGAGAACACCCCCCCCCCTTGTAGGGCGCGCCCCCTGTCTCGTGGGCCCCTCGAGCACCTCTCGACCGACTTCTTTCGCCTATATATGCCTACGTACCCTAAAACTAGCAGAAATCAAGATAGATCGGGAGTTCCGCCACCGCAATCTCTGTAGGCACCAAAAACCTCTAGGGAGCCCGTTCCGGCACCCTGCCGGAGGGGGAACCCATCACCGGTGGCCATCTTCATCATCCCGGCGCTCTCCATGACGAGGAGGGAGTAGTTCACCCTCGGGGCTGAGGGTATCTACCAATAGCTATGTGTTTGACCTCTCTCTCTCTCTCTCTCTCTCTCTCTCTCTCGTGTTCTCTCTCATGTTCCGTCTATGGCATGATCTTGATGTATCCCTAGCTTTGCTATTGTAGTTGGATCTTATGATGTTTCTCCCCCTCTACTCTCTTTTGATGAATTGAGTTTCCCTCTTGAAGTTATCTTATCAGATTGAGACTTTTATTTGAGAACACCTTATGTATCTCTTGCCGTGTTTATCTGTGGTGACAATGGGATATCATGTGCCTCTTGATGTATGTTTTGGTGACCAACTTGCGGGTTCCGCCCATGAACCTATGCATAGGGGTTGGCACACGTTCTTGACTCTCCGGTAGAAACTTTGGGGCACTCTTTGAAGTACTTTTATGTTGGTTGGATGAATCTGAGATTGTGTGATGCATATCGTATAATCATGCCCACGGATAATTGAGGTGACAATGGAGTATCTAGGTGACATTAGGGTTTTGGTTGATTTGTGTCTTAAGGTGTTATTCTAGTACGAACTCTTTAATAGATCGATCCGAAAGAATAACTTTGAGGTGGTTTCGTACCCTACCATAATCTCTACGTTTGTTCTCGCTATTAGTGGCTTTGGAGTGACTCTTTGTTGCATGTTGAGGGATTGTTATATGATCTATCTATGTTATTATTGTTGAGAGAACTTGCACTAGTGAAAGTATGAACCCTAGGCCTTGTTTCCTATCATTGCAATACCGTTTACGCTCACTTTTATCATTAGTTACCTTGCTATGTTTATTATTTCAGATTACAAAAACCTATATCTACTATCTATTTTGCACTTGTATCACCATCTCTTTGCCGAACTAGTGCACCTGTACAATTTACCATTGTATTGGATGTGTTGGGGACACAAGAGACTCTTTGTTATTTGGTTGCAGGGTTGTTTGAGAGAGACCATCTTCATCCTACGCCTCCCACAGATTGATAAACCTTAGGTCATCCACTTGAGGGAAATTTGCTACTGTCCTACAAACATGTGCACTTGTAGGCCCAACAACGCTACAAGAACAAGGTTGTGTAGTAGACATCAAGCTCTTTTCTGGCACCGTTGCCGAGGAGGTGAGTGCTTGAAGGTATATCTTTAGATCTTGCAATCGAATCTTCTTGTTTCTTGTTTTATCACTAGTTTAGTCTATAAAAGAAAACTACAAAAAAAATGGAGTTAAGTTTGTCTCATACGCTTCATCTTTTTAATATCTTTCGTGAGTATGATGGAAAAGAAAATTGTGCTCAAGTGCTAGAAGAAGAATGCATTAAAATACTTGGTACTAAATTTTTGAATGATGAGCATGATTGCAATGTTGTTAGTATGAATTCCATGAATATCCATGATGCTAATGATATGCAAAGCCACAAGCTTGGGGAAGCTATGTTTGATGAATATGATATTTTTAGTCCCCCAAGTTTTGATGAGCAAATTTATTATGATGAAAGCATGCCACCTATTTATGATGATTATATTAATGAAAGTGGGTTTGGAAGAGTGTCAACTTTAGGAAGTAGTGATCCCACTATTTTGGTGGATGTTGAATCTTATTTTGATGAATATCAAAGTGGATTTGGAAGAGTGTCAACTTTATTTAGTGATGATTCCACTATTTCGGAAGAGGTTCCAATTGATTATGAGAACAGAGTTGCTATTTATGATGATTATTGTGATGACTTGTCTGCTATTAAGAATAATGATAACCATGAAACTTGTCATCATGGTTTTAGTTTTCAATTGGATTATGCCTCACATGATAATTATTTTGTTGAGTTTTCTCCCACTACTATTCATGAGAAGAATTTTGCTTATGTGGAGAGTAGTAAATTTTCTATGCTTGTAGATCATGAAAAGAATGCTTTAGGTGCTGGTTATATTGTTGAATTCATTCATGATGCTACTGAACATTATTATGAGGGAGGAACATATGCTTGTAGAAATTGCAATAATGTCAAGTTTCCTCTCTATGTGCTTAAAATTTTGAAGCTATGCTTGTGTTACCTTCCTATGCTTGTTGATTATTGTTCCCATAAGTTGTTTGCTCACAAAATCCCTATGCATAGGAGGTAGGTTAGACTTAAATGTGCTACACATATGCTTCATGATGCTCCCGTATTGTTTCAACTTATCTTTTATGTGAGCATCATTGTCATCATCATGCCTAGCTAGAAAGGCATTAAAGAAAAGCGCTTGTTGGGAGACAACCCAATATTTATCCTTACTGTTTTTGTGTGTTCACATGATTATGCTACTGTAATAATCATGTTTTATAGGTTTTGTTTCAATAGAGTGCCAAGTAAGACCTTTAGGATAGCTTACGGTGATAGTTGTGTTGATCCTGCTGAAAATCAGAAACTTTTGCACCCGGTAAATTAGTTTTTTTAATTCACAGAAACGTGATTCTGATCTGATTATTTTTGCTCTGGATTGGTACACGAATTTCTTAGGCCTTCCTAATTTTGTAGGATGTTTGGAGTTCCAGAAGTATGTGTTTGATACAGATTACTACAGACTGTTCTGTTTTTGACAGATTCTGTTTTATATGTGTTGTTTGCTTATTTTGATGAATCTATGAGTAGTATCAAAGGGTATGAACCATAGATAAGTTGGAGTACAGTAGATATTACACCAATATGAATTTAGAATGAGTTCATTACAGCACCTAAGTGGTTGTTTTAGTTTCTTATACTAACGGAGCTGATGAGTTTTCTGTTGAGTTTTGTGTTGTGAAGTTTTCACGTTTTGGGTAAATATTCAATGGACTATGGAATAAGGAGTGGCAAGAGCATAATCTTGGGGATGCCCAAGGCACCCCAAGGTAATATCCAAGGACAACCAAGAGCCTAAGCTTGGGGATGCCCCGGAAGGCATCCCCTCTTTCGTCTTCATTCATCGGTAACTTTACTTGGAGCTATATTTTTATTCACCACATGGTATGTGTTTTGCTTGGAGCGTCATTTTCTTTTGTTAGTATTTGCTTTCTGTTATTTAGAATAATGTTTTGCATCTCTATTTTCAATAAAAAAATCAAGGATAGCCTTTACCATGCTTATTTCGCTAGTATACATGTTGCTGTTTGAAAACAGAAAGTTTACCGCTGTTACAAAAATTACCTAGATAAGTCAGAGAATGGTATAGTGTTGAAACTTTTTGCATAATGAGATCTGATAAATTTACTACAGTGGGAATTTTATTTCATAATTTTTGGAGTTAGGGAAATTTGTTTAATCTTGCATTCTTTACAGACTATACTGTTTTGACAGATTGCTGTTATGTTTGCATTGTTTCCATATGTTTGCTTGTTTAATGATTCTATTTGATGATAGGAGTATTAAATATGCAGGGGCATTTGGTATTCAATGTTTAATAATAATTTTAGTGATTTGTTACAGTAGAAAATGATAAGGTTTTGCATTGGTTTATACTAACCTATCTCACGAGTTCTTGTTGAGTTTGTTGTGAATGAAGCTTTTGATAAAAAGAAGAGAAACCATGATATGAGAGGAATTAAGGAGACATAAGAGTTCAAGCTTGGGGATGCCCAAGGCACCCCAAGATAATATTTCAAGAAGTCTCAAGCATCTAAGCTTGGGGATGCCCCGGTAGGCATCCCACCTTTCTTCTTCAACAACTATCGGTTAGTATCGGTCGAACCTAAGTTTTTGCTTCTTCACATGAGTTGTGCTATCCTTGCAATGTCATTTTATTTTGTTTTGCTTTCTGTTTGAATACAATACCAAGATCTGAAATTCCTTAATGTTAGAGAGTCTTCACGTAGTTGCACAATTGTTCGACTACTCATTGATCTTCACTTATATCTTTCGGAGTAGTTTGTCATTTGCTCTAGTGCATCACTTATATCTTTTAGAGCACGGCGGTGGTTATATTTTGTAGAAATTGCTAGTCTCTCATGCTTCACTTATATTATTTTGAGAGTCTTTTAGAACAGCATGGTATTTGCTATGATCATAAAGTTGGTCCTAGAATGATGAGCATCCAAGTTGGGTATAATAAAAACTATCATAGAAAAGAATTGGATGCTATGATCAATATGATGCTTGATGATTGCTTTGAGATATGGAGGTAGTGATATTACAGTCATGCTAGTTGAGGTGATTATGAAAAATACTTGTGTTAAGGGTTGTGATTCCCGTAGCATGCACGTATGGTGAACCGGTTTGTGATGAAGTTGGAGCACAATTTTATTTATCGATTGTCTTCCTTATGAGTGGCGGTCGGGGACTAGCGATGGTCTTTTCCTACCAATCTATCCCCCTAGGAGCATGCGCGTAGTGCTTTGGTTTTTGATGACTTCTTGATTTTTGCAACAATTATATGAGTTCTTTTGCGTAATGTTGAGTCCATGGATTATACGCACCCTTTCACCCTTCCATCATTGCTAGCCTCACTTGTGCCGCGCAACTTTCGCCGGTACCATACACCCACCATACTCCTTCCTCAACAAAGCCACCATACCTACCTATTATGGCATTTCCATAGCCATTCCGGGATATATTTCCATGCAACTTTCCACCGTTCCGTTCATATCACACACATTACTTTTGTCATATTGCTCTTTGCATGATCATGTAGTTGACATTGTATTTGTGGCAGGGCCACCTTCATAATTTTCATACATGTCGCTCTTGATTCATTGCATATCCCGGTACACCGCCGGAGGCATTCATATAGAGTCATACCTTGTTCTAGCTTTGAGTTGTAATTCTTGAGTTGTAAATACATAAAAGTGTGATGATCTTCATTATTAGAGCATTGTCCTAGTGAGGAAAGGATGATGAAGACTATGATTCCCCCACAAGTCGGGATGAGACTTCGGACTTTACAAAAAGGCCAAAAAGAAAAAAAAGAGAGAAGGCCAAAGAAAAAGAAGAAGAAAAAGAAAAAAAATGATAGAAAAAGAGAGAAGGGACAATGCTACTATCTCTTTTTCCACACTTGTGCTTCAAAATAGCACCATGATCTTCATGTTAGAGAGTCTCATATGTTGTCACTTTCATATACTAGTGGGAATTTTTCATTATAGAACTTGGCTTGTATATTCCAATGATGGGCTTCCTCAAAAGTGCCCTAGGTCTTCGTGAGCAAGAAAGTTGGATGCACCCCCACTTAGTTTCTTTTGTTGAGCTTTCATATATTTATAGCTCTAGTGCATCCGTTGCATGGCAATCCCTACTCACTCACATTGATATCTATTGATGGGCATCTCCATAGCCCGTTGATACGCCTAGTTGATGTGAGACTATCTTCTCTTTTTTGTCTTCTCCACAACCACCATTCTATTCCACATATAGTGCTATGTCCATGGCTCACGCTCATGTATTGCGTGAAAGTTGAAAGAGTTTGAGATTATTAAGTATGAAACAATTGCTTGGCTTGTCATCGGGGTTGTGCATGATTAAATACTTTGTGTGATGATGATAGAGCAATAGCCAGACTATATGATTTTGTAGGGATAACTTTCTTTAGCCATGTTATTTGGAGAAGACATTATTACTTTGATTAGTATGCTTGATGTATCACCATTTTCATGTTAATATGAACTTTTATTTTGTATCATTTTGATCTGAGCATTCATGCCACAATAAAGAAAATTACATTATAAATTATGCTAGGTAGCATTCCACATCAAAAATTCTGTTTTAATCATTTACCTACTCGAGGACGAGCAGGAATTAAGCTTGGGGATGATTGATACGTCTCCAACGTATCTATAATTTTTGATTGTTCCATGCTATTATATTACCCCTTTTGGATGTTTATGGGCTTTATTATACACTTTTATATTACTTTTGGGACTAACCTACTAACCGGAGGCCCGGCCCATATTGTTGTTTTATTGCCTATTTCAGTATTTCGAGGAAAAGGAATATCAAAAGGAGTCCAAACGGAATGAAACCTTCGGTAGCGTGATTTTTTGGAAGAATATGATCCGGGAGACTTGGAGTTCACGTCAGAAGATCCCCGAGGCTGCCACGAGATAGGAGGCCACCCCCCTGTATGTGGCGCCCCCTGTCTCGTGGGCCCCTCGAGCACCTCCCGACCGACTTCTTTCGCCTATATATGCCTACGTACCCTAAAACCATCAGAAATCAAGATAGATCGGGAGTTCCGCCGCCGCAAGCCTCTGTATCCACCAGAAACCTCTCGGGAGCCCGTTCCGGCACCCTGCCGGAGGGGGAACCCATCATCGGTGCCCATATTCATCATCCCAGCGCTCTCCATGACGAGGAGCGAGTAGTTCACCCTCGGGGCTGAGGGTATGTACCAGTAGCTATGTGTTTGATCTCTCTCTCTCTCGTGTTCTCTCTCGTGTTCCCTCTATGGCACGATCTTGATGTATACCGAGCTTTGCTATTGTAGTTGGATCTTATGATGTTCCTCCCCCTCTACTCTCTTGTGATGAATTGAGTTTCCCTCTTGAAGTTATCTTATCAGATTGAGACTTTTATTTGAGAACACTTGATGTATGTCTTGCCGTGTTTATCTATGGTGACAATGGGATATCATGTGCCTCTGATGTATGTTTTGGTGACCAACTTGCGGGTTCCGCCCATGAACCTATGCATAGGGGTTGGCACACGTTCTTGACTCTCCGGTAGAAACTTTGGAGCACCCTTTGAAGTACTTTTATGTTGGTTGGATGAATCTGAGATTGTGTGATGCATATCGTATAATCATGCCCATGGATACTTGAGGTGACAATGGAGTATCTAGGTGACATTAGGGTTTTGGTTGATTTGTGTCTTACGGTGTTATTCTAGTACGAACTCTTTAATAGATCAATCCAAAAGAATAACTTTGAAGTGGTTTCGTACCCTACCATAATCTCTACGTTTGTTGTCCGCTATTAGTGGCTTTGGAGTGACTCTTTGTTGCATGTTGAGGGATTGTTATATGATCTATCCATGTTATTATTGTTGAGAGAACTTGCACTAGTGAAAGTATGAACCCTAGGCCTTGTTTCCTATCATTGCAATACCGTTTACGCTCACTTTTATCATTAGTTACCTTGCTGTTTTTATTATTGCAGATTACAAAAACCTATATCTATTATCTATTTTGCACTTGTACCACCATCTCTTCGCCGAACTAGTGCACCTATACAATTTACCATTGTATTGGGTGTGTTGGGGACACAAGAGACTCTTTGTTATTTGGTTGCAGGGTTGTTTGAGAGAGACCATCTTCATCATACACCTCCCACGGATTGATAAACCTTAGGTCATCCACTTGAGGGAAATTTGCTACTATCCTACAAACCTGTGCACTTGCAGGCCCAACAACGTCTACAAGAAGAAGTTTGTGTAGTAGACATCACCAGTCAACCATCTCAGCGGCACGAAGCTACCCCACCATCTCAGTGGAGAAATAGCGTGGCTTCCACGGAGCTAGCCCAGCCTGATTTCGCGGCTCCATGCTACCCCAGGGATACTATCATGGAGGCTCAACATTGCGAGATTATGACGAAATGGAAGAACCTGACTTTGAAGGCGGCTGTCGGCTCTGTTGTACCTCCTCAAGCTGACGGAACTTTTCACTACCGTATGATTCCACATAGCTATGCTGTTGTGACGATGGATAAAATAATGGAGGGATTTCAGGAGCTGGAGCTTAACCACCCTACAGGTGAAGGGGAGATTCATCTGAGAGCTGATTTATGGAGTACATGTCTGTGGAGGAAGGAGTACATCAACCTTCCAAACTGGACACCTCCTCCTCCGCCTCCTCCTCCAGCAAGTGATCAGGGCACTCTGCCTCCTCATCCGCCTCCTCTGGCGTGTGACAGCACTCCGGCTCCATCTTTGCCACCTCCAACGAGCACTTCGCCTCCTCCGGCGCGTGAAGGAACTACGGCTCCACCTCCGCCTCCTCTGACGCGTCAGAGCACTCCGCCTCCTCCAGTGCATCGGCGAACTCCGCCGCGTCAGCAACAGCGGAATAGAGAGGCCGCCGCTCCGGCGGCTAGCAGTACAAGCAGAGGCGGGAAGCAATTTAAATACGGTCGATCTCTTAAGGCTCCGAAAAAGTTACCATATGAGAGGACTGACAAGGAAAACGAGGACATCCGTCGTGCCCAAGTGAGGGACCATTTTGGACGGAAACCTCCACCTCCGGACGAAATGGTAGATCCGGTGAAAGTGAAGCGCACTATCGATGCCCTTAAGCGACCACCACCGCCTCCGCCGGATTCCAACTATGTGCACATTATTAAAAGGACATATAAGGAAGCGGAGCGGTGGGGAAGTACTTGCAGTGATGCAAGGTTAGCAGAACGAAGAGGTGGGAAAAAAATCCCCAGCTCGGCGAACAGGCGAAGCAATTGTGTCACCCACTTAAGGTGTCTAGCAATATCGTCTCTAATCATCCGGGGATGGTGCCCAGTACCAATCCTGTTGATTACCTAAGCGATGATGTAGAGTTTGAAACAATGGAGGTGGACGAATTCAAATACGAGTACGGGAACCCTCTTGTCAAATCTGATCATCCTTCTCTAGCAACGATGATGCGAAGATTGCATGAATGATACATGAAAACCTGCAGCGAGTCTTGGAAGGATACTTTGATGCTGAGAGTTAAAGAGGAGCACGACCTCGTTGGAATTGATCTGTTGTTTGTTCAATTTGACGAGTTATTCCAATTATACAATCAAATGGCCCTCGACAAAACACTCGTGACTTGCCACTGTCTGTAAGTACTACTTCTGTAATTATGTCTCTATATATAGCTTAACCCTTTCATTGCATGTATATATAATTATCCTCACTATATTATGCAAGTTGAAGATCGCCGAATGCAGGAAAGCACAAATCTATGACATTGGGTTCATTAACCCAAATATTATGCATGAATGGACTCTTAAACACAGTCACAGATACCGAGGACAACTTGCTACAATCGTTGCTTAAAAATCAAAATAAAGAGAAAATACTCTTTCCTTACAACTTCAAGTGAGTGTTACTGTCTTGTGTATATTCGGTTTCCCTTACTGGAGGTTAATTATAGTAATGTAATTACTGTCATGCGTAGCTTCCACTTTATTCTTCTAGAGATTAAGCTTGAATGGGGAGTAGTAATTGTCTTAGACTCGAGAAGAAAAGATCCCCATGACTATGCAGACATGATTGAAATGCTCCAGAAGTAATTAAGTTCAATCAACCATCATCGCACCATATCGGCAACTTTGATCATTTCCTGATATCAAGTAATTATTCTCTTTGTCTGGCATGGTTTGGAAAGAGTTCACCGCAATTGTTCCGGCACTGCCGACAGAGCCGTGATTTACACAACCGAAATTAAGTACTACTAGCTAGTTCCGCGCATCTCCCATTGATTCTAGCTAGTTTCATCAATACCATTTGGCATGCTTGATTATCAGTTTGATTGAACTCTATTTCTCGTAAATTGCTTGTGGCAGGAAGCCGGGAATAATTTTTCTGGATACTACGTTTACAAGTTCAGCTACAACACGACGACATCTAAGCGAGGCTACTCTGAAAAACAATGTGATGTACGTAAACAAAAATATTCACAATTTTATTTTATTACCATTATTTGTGTTGAGTTTCATTCATATATATATGGTATTGTGTTGTGTTGAAAAACTATATATATATATATATATATATATATATATATATATATATATATTTGTGTGTGTGTGTGTGTGTTGGCCCCCTTCTTTAAATTAGATGTGGCAGATGCGGGATGAACTCCTATGACATGATCGCATACAAGCAACTCAAGAGGAATTGACGCGATTTTTCTTGACCACGTCATACATAAAGACAAAGAATACCATGTGGAAATTGATATAGACCTTAGATGTTAGGGTTTGCAAGAGATCTTATATTGTACATATGTAGCTAGTAGCATCGGATAGATATACGCAAACTTGTTGTTCGACCAATCTCTCGCAGAAAGAGAGGTTACTTCTCTCTGTATATGCTCATGACGATCTTGTGTACTTAATGGTTCCTTCATTTGCTTACTAGCTAGCGTGTCGAGTTCTCTCTATACGTATAGTAGCGCATCGACCAAGCACGGAGATAAAGAGAGGTCACTTCTCTCTATTAGCTAGCTAACACAATATGAAACCCCTAAATTAACCCTCCAAAACCCTAACCCCCACCTTCTTTAATAAAAAACAAAAAACCCAGCTCCTGCCAGCTGTTGACGCATGGAGGCCTTTTGGTCCCGGTTGGTATCACCAACCGGGACTAAAGGTCCTCCTGCCTAGGCGCCCCGCAGCGGCCACGTGGAGCCCCTTCTGTCCCGATTCGTAAGTGAATCGGGACTAAAGGGTTTGGACTTTAGTCCCGACCGTTTACTCCCGGTTTCAGAGCCGGGGCTAAAGGGCCTTTAGAACCGGGAGAAATGAGCCGTTTTCTACTAGTGGACAACAGTTAACTAACTGAATCGCTAGGTAGCTACTTCGACGTACTCACCTCATCATGGCCTCAAACGCATGCTATAGTCGAATCAGTTTCCTGTTAGAACGAGAAACTGTACTATTCTTTTGTACTGCCACCGGCCGTCCTCTTGGCTTTTGGATGATCGGTACCAGGTATTGAAAATATACTGTTATGGCAATTAATTTCGATGGGCCGTGTGCTCTGCTCTTCTTCTGGGGATCTGACATTTTCTAATCAGCCAGTGCATATAATATTACCAAATGTGGACGAACCGTGATGGCTTGTTTGTCTTTCATTTTAACTATATAATATATTAGAAAAAAGTTCAAACTTTCCTAGAATGATCACCATGGTACTGTTACTTTTACAAAAAAAAACATCCCTTATTTCTGGACACTTTCATATTATGGCGTGGTGGCTAAATGGGCGGTCAACTAGTAAAAACATGTTCAAAGGACCCAAAAAACGTTTTGAGGACAGGTCAAAGTTGAAACTTGACTGATTTTGATAGTTTATAGTCGTAACAAAGTAGATTGTTAGACATTTTTGACAGCTCAAGGTTGAAATATGGACTTCTCTTTTTAGTAATGGGCCACACCGATGGCGGCTACATCGGTATTGTAACAAAATGAAACATAGTGTTAGTCACCATAAAAATTGAAAAGTAGAGTATTCAGTCATGAAATATAGAAGTCAAGAGACTGGAATCACCGTCGTTTGCCAAGCTACCAAGCTTCAAACCGATATCATGGCCATTAATCATGATATTTAGTATCAACTACCGTCCTTTTGGACCAAATAATATATCATATCACTGTCTTATAAAGGCATGAACAAGTAGTTGCTAGATAATATCCGTTGTTTTCAATTGGATTGGTGTCAAAGGTCTCACGTACGTATGCGGTTGTACAAATAATAGGCTCTTGTACACCACCTTCGCTTATTCCTAAGAAAAGCACGAACATGTAATTGCTAAATCCCATCCGTTGCTTTCAATTGGGTCCTGTATCAATTAAGAAGCTTTTGTATGTGGCCCAGTGTCCTTGTGCAGCGGATGCCGATGCGGACCGGCTTTTTTTGCCGTCGACGCTGTGGTGGCATCAACAGCTAACTAACTGAATCGCTAGCTAGCTACTTCGACTTACTCACCTCATCATGGCGTCAAATGCATGCTTATAGTCGAACCAATTTCCTGTTAGAACGAGAAACTATACTATTCCTTTCTACTGCCACCGGCCGTCCTTTTGGCTTTCGGATGATCGGTACCAGGTATTGAAAATATACTATTATGGCAATTAATTTTGATGGACCGTGTGCTCTGCTCTCCTTCTGGGGATCTGACATTGATTAATCGCCGTCTAATCTGATAATTTGATTATTGAACTGGTAATGTCAACCTCTCATCATGTGAGTACACTGTCGGTGTTTCCTTCAAATAGTGGTATTTTCTCGCAAAGAATAACACACCGTACTGTGCATCAGGAGCAGAGATAAGGGGCCCTGGGGCGAGATCAAAATTGTTGTAAAATTCGTACATGGCATGTTCATAGTGTAGTTGATCAAACCCCATAACATCCCATATTCAATCCATTATCAAGAATAATTAGGATTTACATGAGAAAAAGAAGCGAGGAATCCTCTTTTCGACTTTGACTCCCCCACTCCAGTCATTGATTTTCTTTCAGTTACTCCGAAAGTAGCTATTTCAGTTTCAAACACAAGAATTCTTGATTGAAATAGGTTGGGCCGATCACATGGATGGATATCCCAACGAAGACACCGCAGTGGCATCCTCCTTTCCGGTGTTAATCGGCTTCCCACCATTGGACAACTTGCATCCAATGGCAGCATTGTGGAGTTGCGGGACTGTGCTGGAGTGGCGGTGCAATGGCACGGTGGAGCGGCGGAGCACTGTGGTGATGAAGCATTAGCGAGAGGATGAAGAAGAAGTGGGTGAGGTGAGCGTAATAGCCCTACCCTGCTCCGGTTATATAGGGGGATTTAAGTGCCACACCATGGCAGGCAATACCTCATTAGTAGGGCAAACCCTAGCGGTAGCGTGGGGTAAAGGCCTACCAGTAGCGCG
>NC_041383.1:53718539-53722870 GCF_002162155.2 Triticum dicoccoides
CTACTGCTAAGCATCTACCTATAAGGTATTTTCTAGTAGTGCTTGCCGCGTGGCGTGATATCCATGTGTATCCCCACAACAACATGCAGAGCGCACAAGGATCAAGGGGACTCCCATTATGTGCGTCCGGGAATTGGGGCACAGACTGATGGGATGTGCTATATGTGGACCCAAACAATAGTCTCACACATCATGTTCACCATGGGGTAACGTCTGAGATGTTATTCGTTGTACCAGATGACGAGACCAGCCTGGTCAGGCGGAGAGGTAGAATTGGTAAGTACCGAGCGGGAATTCAACTCGCAGGGGCCGGTTCCACAGGAAACTTTTGGTGGTGTAGGTTGGCTATCTTCATCGGCAATTCAAGACCGAGGTGGTGCATGCCACTTTGGATGTAGTCCAGCAGGGCGGTCGGTTGCAAGCAGATGATCTTAGGGTAGCTTCAAAGAACAAGTTTTCAGTCTCGGCAAGACTGAAGATTGTGTGCAGTTTGGTGCTGGTCATGACCCATGGGTACCTCACCATGTCTGTTCTCGGCCCGGTGGGCCGGACTGAGGACTCCTAGGTTGGTTCTATCCAATGCCACTGAAGGCGGCCCATGATGCTCTTTACGGAGGCCTTCGAGAGGTTCGATGTACACGACATGGATACTGAAATCGTTCCACCGATGTAGCCGACAAGGATCTATAACCCTAGGGGCGCCGGAATGCTATATGAGTCGGGGTCCGCACTAGTCATTAGAGACAATACAATCCCTGGGTTCATATTTGTACTTTGTACACCCCAAAGGTACATGAGTAGAAGTAGGGTATTACCTCTTCTCGTGGGCCCAAAACAGGGTGAACTTTGGGTCATGTTTCCCCTTAGACCTAATCGCTCCGCCAGGATACCTACCAAAGAATCCACCGGATTTAGCTCCGACAAACGGCATGAACGCTCCATGGGAAACAATACGAACCAAATACACTAGACCATCCAAACCATAGACGATGTAGCCTCGTAAATATGCACCATTCCAACTTCCCTCACGCATGAACATGTGATATATGGTTGATTCCTATAAAAACTTGTCCAACTCTATTGCCTACCAGTGTTGCCATGTCGCGATGCAGTACCTAATGGCGGCAGCGATGTCCGGTCACTCGGAGATAAGATGACAAAAGAGTGGCAGCAATGTTGCAGAGGCGGAAAAGAGGAGTTGCGGTGGAAAGCACCTGGAAGAGCATGTGGTACGCTTGCGGCGCCGAGCACACACAGTATGGAATCCCCCGGGATATACTGAGGGCAGGGGTGAGTTAGGGCGCCAGTGACGAAGGGTTGAAAGATTTTATTTTTTTGGAGGGGAAAGGATTTCACTTGTAACAAGGCTGTAAGAAGATGCATTCACTGATTCATTTCGGAAAGTTCAGAAGTAGTTTTTTTCTTTTACGAATGGAAAATTCAGAAGTTCATGCACAATTATTATTCTGCATCTCTGATTCGTTTGGAGAAAATCGGAAGTAGTTGGAGAATACTACTCCCTCCGTCTCATAATATAAGAGCGTTTTGAATATAAAAAACGCTCTTATATTATGCGAAGGAAGGAGTAGATGGAACGGAACCAGTAGTTGTGCCACTATCTTTTGGGGTCCTATATATAACACGAAGGAAACAAGGAGCCTTTACGCATACGATCGAGTAGCTAGCGTTCATAGGGAAGCAGCAATGGACACCGTTAGTGGTAGTCCTTGGGCATCAGTTCAGAGAAACAGACTGCTCCCAATCCACACGTCAAGAGAACCTGCCGACACTGAGTGGACGCCGCCCGCCGGTTCTCCGGTGGAGGAGCCCGTGAGCCCTACAGCAAGAGCCATGGAAGATATAGGTATTTATATCGTCGTCACGATCGGCCTCGACACGCCGATAAACCTGACCACCTTCCGAGCCGGCATGGAAGCTATGCTTGCCCGATGCCCGCGCTATGGATGCATTCAAGTAGGCGCTCTTGTGACTACAACTGCTTAACCACAACAAGTACATGTATGTACGTATGACACTGGCATGCAGGTGGCGGATGGGTTAAACAATGGCGAGGCGCGATGGGCGCGCACTACTGTGAACGTCCAAGATCACATGATCGTGCCGAAGCTGGACCGAGCGACCGACCCAGACAAGGCCGTGGAGGACTATGTCGCCTCGCTGTCCACGCTCCCCATGGACTGCTCCCGCCCGCCATGGGAGTTCCACTTCCTCGACTTCCCGAGCTCCGAGGCGGCCTCCACGGTGGCCATCCGCGTGCACCACGCCTACGGCGATGGTATGTCTACTTTGGCGCTTCTCATGATGTCCACGCGCAGCGCCGCTGCCGACACCAAAAGCCATCCAGCCGCGCCTCCGCATCGTCGTCCAACACGCATGGGCGCCATATACGCCCCGCAACGCCCCCCACTTTCCATGGGCACCCTGGCGTTCGTCGCGTGGGTCTTGTCGTACCTTGTGCTCGCGTGGAACACCGCGGCAGACATTGCCTACTTCGCCGCCACGATTATGTTCTTGAGTGACCAGCGCACACTGTTCAAGCGTGCCGACGACGACGGGTTCCACGCCAAGCGCTTCGTCCACCGGAGTCTTAGCCTTGATGACGTCAAGTTCCTCAAGAATTCCATGAACTGTGTACGTATAAGCTAGTTTTGTTCACCAAATTCTTTTAAGATCCTTCAACAGAGGGTGCTACTCGTTTCTTTTTTAACTTTTCCCCCACGGACTGTTAACTTTCTTTCTATTTTTTCCGGGAACCACAGACTGTCAATGACGTGCTGGTAGCAGTGACTTCTGCTGCTCTGTCACGATATTACTTCCGCAAGTCCGGTAAGTACGTGAATGGTAACAAGTGTTTAATGAAAGAATCAATTATTTCTCCTACACGCCGATATTGCCTTTTACTACTACGACACTTCGTTTCTTAATTACTTCAATGCCAGGTGAGCCTAACACTACGAAAATCTGTGTGCGATCACTCCTTCCTGTCAACACAAGGCCAGCCACTAGTCTACAGGTAAGATGTACTTCCTCACAAAATATATGCAACGATTTTTTCACTAACATATACGTATATCTGAACAAGGTCACATGATATCACCATCATATTTCGTGGATTATAAGTATTTTAATTTAATTTGCTGACTTTACCTCTATGAACAGACATATGTTAATGTGATAGAATCTGATACGAGAAACGAGGTGACATGGGGAAATAAACTGGGCTACATCATTCTTCCATTCTATCTAGCCACACACGATGATCCACTTGCATACATTCGCAAAGCAAAGAAGGTTCTGGATAGGAAAAAGAGGTCCTTAGAAGTGATATTCACATATAAGATTGCTCAGATTTTCATGAAAGTTTTTGGTGTCAAGGTATGCTTTGCTGCCCTTTGCTCTATCTATCTAAAATTAGATTACACAAATATGAACCTAGCGAAGTAAGAGTTCATAATTCTTCTTCTTTATTTTAATGTTTCAAATTGCATTTCACCGTGATGATTGAACCAGGTAGGAACTTCTATCTTTCGGTGCCTCTTTGCACGTACAACAATAGTTTTCTCAAACATGGTTGGACCAACCGAACAAGTAGAATTATGTGGACACCCAGTGGCTTTCATTGCACCTAGCGTCTATGGGATTCCAGAGGTAGGCAACCCATGATCTCGCATACTTCCAAATTTTCCATAAGGTACTCTATAAGAATGCAACTGATAGTCCTGTACTTCTGTTAAACACAATCATCCACTAGTACGCTGATAACACAAAGATATCGATAAATGCTCACCATTGTAAACTTCGAAGGGGTGTATTGTTTTAATTTTGTGTAGACTGTGAACTCTACTATGATGCAGAGGCCGGGGACATTCCTCCCTTTCATTAAAAAAATGACTGTGGACTCTACTATGAAGACCCTTCTTCAGTGACATTTTTTTATTAAGAGCAAAAATGGAACAATGAACCAAAGACATAAATGAACATGAGTCGAAAACCTACCTCGAGGAATATTAGAGTGCCCTAGACGACCGATACATAGGTGTAACTACAGTGTATAGTTTACTAAGAACATTTGCCGAACTTGCAAGTGTTATGCATGATCCTGCTGCACACTAGCAGACTAATGTATAGTTCAATCGATAATATGATTTACGATTGATATTTGTGCACAAAGTAGCTTTGTTGTATCTGATTAGTAGAAAGACATGTTGCTTCAGTCGAATACACCAAAAAAACCATGTATAAATCCCCTACTGCAAACTGGCCCATATGTGAGAATTTGTTAGCAGCTTAATGGACATTCTTCATGTGGG
>NC_041383.1:53723462-53723995 GCF_002162155.2 Triticum dicoccoides
GCAAAACACACACTACCAGAATTTCGCCTAATCCCGACGGCCTATACTATGCCGACGGACCCCGTCGGCATATATGGAGGTATGCCAACGGCCTAGGGCAAGCCGTAGGGGTATCATCACGTATGCCGACGGTGGCCGTCAGCACAGGAAAGCCATCGGCATAGGGTGACATACGCCTACATCGGCCGTCGGCATAGGCGGGCCGTCGACATAGAAGTGGGCCCGGCGACCCGGCATGTGACGGGCAGTTGACGCCGTCACAGCTATGCCAACGGCACAAACGGCGGCCGTCGGCATAGCTATGCCGATGGCAAAGCCGTCCGCACAGCCCTTGTCCACATCATCGATATGCGGCATGTGCCACGTCATCGATCCGATGAGTCTACCTCATCTATCCGGGGGCATAGATCAGCATACTTGTGTTTTTTCTAAATTATATTTTGATTAAATTAAATGTTTCTTATCTAAACATGAACATACATAAATTATATATCGATTTGGTGTAGAATTTTTCATAGATTATGAATATGTTG
>NC_041383.1:53724411-53742074 GCF_002162155.2 Triticum dicoccoides
CTTGCGATGGGCCCTCTTATGCGTGTGGAAGTGTGGTGGCAGGTGCGAGCACCCGACACGCGGCTCCGGGGTGTGACCCCCCTCACGGACGCCGTTGTCGCCGTCTCACGAAGGGGGGAAACGTCCACGTCGGGATGAGACAGAGGGGGTCTTGCTGTGGGTTGGGCCCGAGCCGTGTTCGGGGGTGTACCTATGGGCTGGGCTATGACAACCTGGTGAAAAGGTCCATCGGTCAAACCCCGCCCGGTGAAAATCAAAGGCCTAGATCGGCCGGTCAGCTGTGTCATGACATGTAAAACGTATGATGTGAATGGGTATCACTTCCATACAGAGGAGCACCAGAACAGCCGTCTGATCCCAACACTATAAATACCGGAGTGTACACCCTTGGTCTAAATTCGGTTGCGTACTACGGCTGGGTACAAAAAATATACGAGGTTACATTCAACAAAGGGTGCCAAACCTGAAGTCTCCCTGTGTTCAAATGTCTATGGTTCGACCCACGGGAGGGGCTAAGATATACGCCTCACATTGGTTTGGTGGAAGTTAAACAATCAACTATCTATGCTGGAGCCGATCCCTTTATTGCGGCTACCCAAGCAAAAAAGATGACTAGCATAATGTCGACGAACCCCATCCAATGCGAACGAAGCACGAGGGCGTAAACACAACCTAGCAATGACAGACCACACAAGCATCTCCTTTTGAAGGTGGACGTTGTCCTTATACTCGCCCTCTCCAATTCCAAAGGGGACCCTTCCCCTTGGATGAAAGGGAGCTGGACCATCCGAAAAGATAGAGCAGCTCACTCTAGAGCATGGATAGGTGATTCCAAAGCACCATGGGAGATGATCAGCGCGACCACCCCACTGGACTAGAATCTCCATGGGAAGAGCCATGCCAAGGCTCACTGATCCAATCATGAATAGATGAAGCTGCTATGGAGCGTGGTTGATGAACAAACACACACATAGAGGAGCTAAAACGTCTTATGCTAAGCGATAGAGAAGAGCTCACATGAACCAACATCATGTCCATGACTCCCATGATGTCTTGCTACAAACAGGGAGGAGGAACCATATTTTCTCCCGTCCAAGATGGTGACGCCGGTCAACAGGAGAGCAATTAAGCACTTACACACCAAGCAACAAACAACCAAAAGAACTGCAAAAGGACAATAACCCAGCGAAATGTGGCACCATGGCTAGACCTCTACCTATATGATGTCGTTAAACTCCCAACAAGAACACCGCAATGCCATAGAACACCCTCAACTCACCCAAGGCAACACCTTCACGAAGGTGACGACAAAAGTTGCGCCGCTACCTAAGTCCGGAACACACAAGGTTTTTCACCTTGATATGCTAGTGGGAGGGAGTTGGAAATGAACCTGGATGACCCCTCCAAGAAGGAAGACATCACTAGTAACCATTGCCGCCATCGTGGTCGGAGCATCCAGCCAAAGATTTCTACTATCTCGATTCCTTTGCTTAGATAGCCCCACCTATAGCGGATCTGGTGCCCAACGGACGCCGATGGTCTGATCCATTAGGATGAAGAGGGATCCGAGCTTCAGATTGTACACAATCCTAAGAAGATCGCGTGAGCCCCCGCGGCTAGTTGCAAAAGCCGGCCACCAACCTCCACAACCAAGGTTTAGCAACACCCTCGGCCTCTAAGCCCTCCATCTGAAGTCGGACCATTTGAAACCTCGCTGCTACCACTCTTAGCGGTTGCGGTGGATTCGTTAGTTGCCTCGTCTAGACGAGTTGAGGAGAGAAGAGCATGGGAGGGAGTGTGACGGCTACGGTTTAGTCGCATCTCAGTCCCCCGAGCGCAGCTAAGCAGGGATCTAGCAGAACATTTTCTGAGAGATGAAGATGGAGTCACCCAGGAATGTGCATTTTGGCATCGTTATGGAAAATGTTCCAATCATGTCACTTTGTACGCCGGGCTGGCATGTCCAGCTGCAATCAATGAGTCAACTATGTCAGGTTGTCTAATACGGTAGCCAAGCCACCCGGTGACTATTGAGTATAATTTAGAATGGGATTAATCACAATATATCGAGTGCATTTAAAAGGATTGATGTGAAAATACACTCAATTATTGTGAATAATGGTGTATACTGAAATAAATAAGGATGGAGACCCGAAAATTAGTCAAAGAGGTCTTACATGTAGACTAATTATTTGAAAGTTTCTTTTACTCAAATTTTCTTTCCTAGTTTTTCTACAGCAATTTTGACACAGCCCTTAGTATTTCGTTTTTTCTTACCATGGTTGGCAATTAATTTCGAGGATTTCTTATGTAGGCTTTGATTATTCACTACCAAAGCTACAGAAGCAAAATCAAGATAATTCTATCAGTAGAGGAGGACAAGTTTCCAGACTATCATCAACTCTTGGATGACTTTGACCAGACCCTCGCGGTCATGATGGATGCAGCTTCAAGACTTTCAACATCGACCAAGAATGACTGAGTAACAGGCAACTAAATCAGGACCCTACCTCCACTCCTTCGCGCCAAATAATATATATTTTGTGTGTGTGTGTCATGTGTACAACTCCTAGTGTTTACTTCAAATAAAGATATAACACCTCCCACTGTTTGCATGCAATGAAGAAAATTAGTGTATAAGAAAACAGTTCTTGGATAACGGAGAAAAGAAATTCTACCGTGGGTGGGATTCACCATCCGCATTGCATTGAGATTCGTTATATTTTTCAGTTCTAGCAAAGTTGGTCTTGTTTTGGAGTGTTGTAACAGTTTTTTTTCCTTGTTTCATCTATGAGTTCACACTCACAATAGAACTAAATCTGTAGTAGATAAAGCTCGCGATGATCTTCCATTAAAAAAAGTTATTCAACAAGATTACTATTTATATTTTCATAATGGAGGTAATCATTGTGCCAACTCGTAGCGAATCAAATGAAATGGAGAAGCAACTAATCTGCCAACAGGAAGCTCCATGCGTCCTTTTGTCTGTGCTCTTCGATCCTTAGGTCGGTCGTAAAGAGTTTGCAACTCTACTCAGGGGATCCTGTAAGGAACTTCAGTATTTTCATTCAGGGACAAAATACAAAAGAAAATAGCTGATGGAAGGAAGAACAATGGAGAATTGATTGCAAGGATGGACGGACCGGTAGCAGTCAAGGTCCGGCTGGTCAGGAAGTGTTGGGGAACGTTGCATAAAAATTATAAAATTTCCTATGGAACACCCAATATCTAATCTAGGAGATGCAGAGCAACGGGAGGGGGGTCTTTCTACTTACCCTTGTAGACCAAAAGAAGAAGTGTATGCAACGCAGTGAGAGGTCGAGGCAATTTTGAAATCGGTTCCTAATTAAGAAGAATCAAATCATCGACTATCCCGACGTCGAGGCAATTGTTGCATTCAAGCACAACATCCGAGATGAATGGCTCGCCCGTCAGCTCGGACAAGACAAGCCGAGAACCATGGCAGCCCTTACCTCCTTGATGACCCGCAGGAGTGATTCTGGCACCTCAGAAGCATGTGAGGGCAATGGAAAATCTAGGCGTAACAGAAACAAGTGCCGGAATAACAATGCTCTGCCGAGTACCAACTATATGGCACTTAGCAAACCGTGTGGACACGTAGTTGACACTGTTTGCGTCGGTTGGCTGCCAGTTGCTTTATACGGAGTATTATCTAGTACCCCCGTTAGACACTAGGAGAAACCCTCTTTGCCTGAAGGGTGTATGTCGACCATTCTTTGTCGAGTAAAACACTAGGTAAAGCCTTTGCCGGGTGTAAAAGTCATTTCAAGTTATTAGCTCCAAACCATAGAAGCTCAGGCACACGCTTGCTGGCACCGAACTTTGTTGCGACACATCGGGACAACCGGTACAGTGCAATCAACATAGTCACGTCAACCATGCATTGAACATGTTGGATTTCAAGGTATACGATCAGCATGCCATGATCGGTTCAGATTAATTTCCCTACCTCTTGCATGGAGAGCATTAATAAGAGGGATATCAATTCCGTTGTCAATGGAAATGGTGGTGACGGGTCCAACAACAGCAGGAAGCTGAGGCCATAGACAACGAAGACAAGGGCTCGCCACCATAGTGCCTACCGGGTAGTGGATGAGTACACACCAGTTCGCTGCATCCGGCAGTCCGATTGTTGGGACCTAGATGGGGATGTTGGGACCGTGCCCAGGGATTGCTACATCTGTCAGTTGATGAGGAAGCGTCAGGGAAGCTGCGACCAGCGGACGAGTCGGCTACGACCGGTGAACGATTTTGCTGCAACCAGCAAGCGAGGCGCTACGGCTGACGGTCGATAACTATGTGATGGCTAGCCACGATTGTTGCCTCACCCATGCAGCGAACGACGACATGTTGAGCTACGACCGGAGACAGGAGTTGTTACAAGCATGAGAATGTGCTTCTGCGAGAGGGGCCGCAAAGCAGTGACGTCGAGCTGCGACCGGCATGAGGACTTGCTGCCACCAGCAACAGGAAATGCTACGAGTGGTCAACTAGCAACAAAAAATCATATTCATATTCAAGATCAGAAGGGTATTCAATATCATAAAGGATCTAAACATACAACCTTTCACCAAATAAACCAACTGGCATCAACTATAAGATGTAATCAACACTAGTACCAATCCACGGGTATCAATCTGAGGTTCTGAGACAAAGATTGAATACAAGAAATGAACTAGGGTTTGAGATGAGATGATGCTCGTGAAGATGATGATGGAGATGAGTCCTCCCACGATAGAAGGAATGTTGATGAGACGATAGCTTCGATGTCCCCTCTCGAAGGAAAAGTATCCCCGGCGGGATCGCTCCGCCGGAGAGTAAAACTATATTAACATATACACCACCAAATCAATAACACAGGATTTATCATTGCATATATTTTCGCATCATATAAATATGTTAAAGAAAATGTTCATATTGTTTCCTACAAACTTGGTCAAACATTTATAAAGTTTGACTTCAATCAAAACTAATATGCGGAGTAAATAAAAACGAAGGGAGTACTACAAATTTCTTTTTTTTAATGAGCGAGTGATCGCCCAGGTGTCTCAACGCGTGACCGCATTCTTCGCCGTAGGATTTCCCTCTGCGCTCCAGTCCACGACACAAATGCAGCTCCACACACGACACGACACGACTCGACTCGCCTCATCCCCACCGCTCCCCGGCGGTGATATTCGTGAGCTGCATCAGACGACGTCTTTATTTACCCAACGAGGGGGTCGATTGCTTCCGCCGTCAGACGACGCTACCGGTGCGGGGGAGCTTTAGGTGACCACGTCGTGCGCTCGACCCCCTCGGTGCGGCGCGTCCCCTGTTCGCGCCCCTCTAGCTACCTGCCCGTGCTCCCGCCGTTTGAGCTGTCGGCGTGCCCTGCTCCTGTCGTCCACACAACGGTTCCTAATCAGCTTCCGTGACACCCCGTGGGCTCGCAACGAGCGCCCCTGACACGGCAGCCGCCGGATCTCGTGCCCCGATGCTCGGCGAGGGGCCGTTGACTTCCTCCCTATAGCCCACGAACCTTGCTTGCAATCTGTTGCCATCTGTGAGTGCCCGACGTGACGCTCCTTTCTTTGGTTTGACGAACGAACCATCAGCCCTCACTCCGTTCCAGGCGGGAGGGGGGATTGAATTGCATGGTGAAGCTGCTCATGCATCCAAGTTTAACCAGAATTTTTACTATTTCACGTGACAGGGAACTATAGCAGCTGGGATGAACAGATTTGTGTCTGCGTACCTTGATATTGATTCCGATTAGTACCATACAAGCTAGTCGAGATTAACATGCGTGCACTTGAAGATTACAGCCATACAAGCTACTCCAGATCACGGAGGGTTTATACACTAATCTTGTTGTACCATACAAGCTACTCCAGATCACGGAGAGTAGAAGATTACAGGCATAAAATTAACATGCATGTTTGAGTTTGCTTGCCTTTCCTAGGAACTTGAAGAAAACCGCAAAGTTCTTTTGAACAACCACAACCTTCTTCATCACGGGTTAATCCATCCATCATTCACCACACCAAAACAATATTGATGTTCTCGACTGTGGTCTTCTTCAAAGCCTCGTAATAATGTTCTTCATTGGTTAAGACATCACCATGTGCACCAGTCACTCATTGACAATATTATAATCATTGATGGTGGAGCATGTATCAGGATATTCACTACTCCTGATAAGTAAGAGTTCATACCCTATGACACCAAGGTAATAGGTGGATTAATTACTTTGAATGGTTCTGCTTATTTCACTTTTCAACTGTGGTTGGAGAGTCCTAAATTATTTCGCCTAGTGATTGCCACCAGCAAGATGCAATAAAAGCTAAATCAACATTTTGCAGATGGTCATCCTGGAGATCTTGAGATAAATATATGCAACTAGGCCGCAGACCAGTAGTGAGACAGTAGAAACTGTCCGAGAAAGGAATGGCTGAAATTGTATTTCTTCTGGTAATTGAAAAGATCGGACTCGCCTTGGCAAATGGTGCAGCACATCAGGCCAGCGCTCAGTTTTCCAAGTATGCGGCCTGCCTAATAGAGCAACAGGGCAGCATGGGTCGCGTTGTTAGGGAGCTTCGCATAATGCATGATGTTCTCTGTCAAAAGGACTTTCGAAACCGCCACAATCAAGTCAATGAGGGCTGGTTGGATGAGGTGTGGAAGGTAGCACATGCGATGGAGAATATGGTTGATGAGTACATGAATCAAGTTGGTCGGGAACATGATGGTGTTGCTTTTACCTGAAGAAAGGGCTCACAAAACCGAGATCTCAGCTTTCCGTGAATCAGATATCTCTCAAAGTGAGGGAAATAGAGAAAGACCTTACACACATGTCCGAGATGAAGAGCCGTTGGGTTCCCATGATACACAATGGAGATACAAGCAGCTTGATTTACATTATCAAGAAGTCTCATGATTTGGCAAACATTTCTTGTTCCCTTGATGAGGAAGATCTAGTTGGGGTGGATGAAAACAGAGAAAAACTTGAGCAGTGGTTGGAAGGTGATGATGGGGCTGCTCCCTCATAACTCTGATAGGAATGGGAGGACTTGGCAAAACAACTTTAGCTGCAAATGTCTATAGGAAAGAGAAAGAGAAATTTCAGTGCCATGCATGGGTCTCCATCTCTCAAACTTATTCTATAAGATGTCGTGAGGAATATAATCAAGGAACTATTAAGAGATAAAGTCAATGTTCCATCAAACATTGCATGCGATGGACAACACAAGCCTTGAAGAGACATTGAAGAGATACCTGGAGCAAATGAAATATTTGATTATATTAGATGATGTTTGGAAACCAGATGCATTTGACGACTTGACTAGGCCCCGACTACCCACACTGCATCGCTCGGCCCCGACTACCCACCGTAACCGGGAACTCCCCGATATTTTTCTCGCCCTCACTTCTACCACGATTTTTTACACCATGGACGGCCCAAAGGATGTCATGCAGGTGCGTCTCCGGCTGGCCCAGGATGAAAAGTCCATTTTCTATCATGATTTTCTGTCATAGAAAAAGGAGCCCACAACATCAATGATGATACGTGTTTTTGTCAAATTTATTGTCATAGAAGTGTCATAACCATGACAATTTTTTTCGTTCGGGCCATAATGTGACGGATGTATCTATTTTTTGTAGTGTGAAGTGGTGTCAAGGTCTTGGATGCCGGGGCAGCGGTGGTAGCGCGGTGCTCTTGGGCAGAGCCCGTGGCTCAGTTGTGCTGCCCGGTGCCGATGGTCGTGTGGGCGGCGTGGTAGCCATGGTCTTCAGTGCACTAGTAGAAAATGGCCCATTTGTCCCTGTTCAGGCTAAGGCCCCCCCCCTCCCTAGTCCCGGTTGTGTTGGGCCGCTGTCTGAAGCTCCACCTTTATTCCCGGTTGGTAACCAGGACTAAAGGAATTTTTTTAATTTTGTTTTTGAAAAAAAATTGAATTGTTTTCTCGATTTTCAAATTTCTGAATTATTTGTATTTAATCTCTAATCACCGCTCATCACTTCTCAATTTAATCTCTAATCTCTAATCACCCCTCTTCATTCCAAATCGACTAACTCCCCAATCGGTCACCCATCCTCTCACTAGTCCAGCTTGAGCACGCTTAACTTTTGAGTTCCATTCCCCTTTGCTTGCAAGTCTGGACTTGTTGTTTTCCTCACAATACTAAGTTTTTAATCCTATTAAACCTTAGGAGTTGAAGTTGAGCATGAAGTCACACATTACACCGTTTGAGTTTGAAACTATTATTCTAAAAAACAATAATTATTTAGTAACACTAATATTTCTTGAATAAGTAGTTTGACCACAGTTTGACCATAGATCGACCACAATTTGACCACGGTTTGACCAGGTTTGACCATAGTTTGACCAAAAGTCAAAAAAACTAAAAACAATTATTTATTAACAGTAATATTTCTTGCATAAGTATTTTGACCATAGTTTAGCCAGATTTAACGAAATGTCAAAAAAACTGAAATTTGAGCATATCTTTTTTTCCTTTTAGAATTTGAGGATTCTAAAACTTTGCAAACAGGTTTACGGCCGTCAAAATCGGATGCGGATTTTCGTGCTGATTTTTTTATATATTATGCGGGTTTTTTCGACATCGTATGCAAAAGATATGGCCGTTTTACTTTTTCATAACACTTTTAAACATGTCCAAATTTAAGTTTTTTTTATTTTCCTAACTAGTCGATGTAGTAACATAACTACATCTCGAAGGATTTTCATTTTTGAAGTTTTTATCATTTTCTTATGTTTTTTACAAAACTGAAAAGGCGACACACCCGGGGGGGAGGGCTCGGTTTTGATAGAGTTTGTACCTTTAATCCCGGTTTGAGAAACAAACCGGGACTAAAGGGCATTGCACCACCTTTAGTCTTGGTTTGAGACATGAACCGGGAATAAAGGGCATCGCACCCTTTAGTCTCGGTTCGTGTCTCAAACCAGGACTAAAGGTCCCGTTTGAACCGGAACTAATGCCTTTCCGACGCCTCATCCGCTCGAACCGGGATTAATGCTCACATTAGTCCCGGTTCGTGATGCAACCGGGACTAATGTGTACATTAAGCTGTGACCAAAGCCTTGTTTTCTATAGTGGTGACGTTGAGTGTTGGCCGGGTAGAAAACATGTTCTATCTTCCGATGGACCGGCGGCGGCGAAAGTCGTTCCCTTCTTGAAGGTGCCGTCGCAGCTCTAATTGCCCATGGTGCTGCTCCACTGGAAACTCTGATCTTCGGATCGAGCGGTGATGGCGCTCCGGTGTGGTAACCTTCCTGAAGGCACCGTCTTGGAGCCCATGATTCGACTATGCGGCTTCATCTCTTCGCGGCGGCGTGTTCATGGTTGAAACCCCTGGTTGCTCTTGTAGTGCTAGGGGCGGTGTTGCTGCACTCAGTGCCTATGTATCCTGCCTTGGGTGTGTGGGTGTGTAGTGTGGTGGCGTGTGTTATTCCTTTATATATAAAGCGGGGTGAAAGCCTTTTTTGGCAATAGCCCAAGCTTAATTTTGGAGACAAGAATGAAGCAGTGTCAGGATCTTTTGTTCTTTTGGTTTTTGAAAGAAGTTATATACTCTAGTTGAAATCATGAATTTTGAAGGTTGGTTCCCTATGATGTTGAATGATATCACCAGTTCCTCGGAATTTCATCTTCAAAATCTTTTGCCCCAGCAGTTCGAATTTAGTTACAAGCGCATTAACCTTATTAACACACAATGTTTTGATTGGGAGGCGAAATGAGTGCGACCTTGTGCACTTGAGAAACCAAGCGAGTTCCTTTAAAATACACCAGTTTTAATCTTTTTAATTTTCCTCACGTCGGCGTACTTCCAAGTGTATTGGAGTTCACAAGTAAAATTTCGAAATAAGACACTTGCTTTGAGAGGCTCTCCTCAATTTAACATTTGAGATGTTGGAAACTTCTTGTCAAGTGCTTGATTTCTCTTGATTCATTTTGCCGATGGTCATCCTATAGACTATGAGGAAAATATGCAAGTAGAAGACCAACCAATAGTGAAACTTTATCAACTCTTGAGGAAGTGATGGCAGAAAGTGTACTTCTTCTAGTCATTGAAAAGATCGGAGTCGCCTTGGCAAATGGAGCAGCACATCAGGCTAGTGCTCAGTTTTCCAAGTATGCGACATGACTAATGGAACTACATGGCAGCATGGGTCGCCTTGTTAGGAAGCTTCGTATAGTGCATGATGTTCTATGCCAAATGGACATTCAAAACCGCCATAATCAAGTGTATGAGGGCTGGTTGGATGAGGTGCGGAAGGTAGCACATGCGACAAAGGATATGGTTGATGAGTACATGTATCAAGTTGGTCGGGAACATGATATTCGGTATTGTTTTTACCTAAAGAAAGGGCTCAGAAAACCAAGATCTCTGTTTTTCTTGAATCAAATATCTTCCAATGTGAAGGATATGAGAAAGATCTTCCACACCTATTAGAGATGAAAAACCGTTGGGTTTCCAGTACGGTGGCGAGGCTTCTTTCGGTGATCTGCCTCACCTTTGAAATGCTTGCCTTTCTTTCTTACGGGATGCTTGCTTTGAAGAAATCGACGATGTCCCAGGTATACATTCTTTTGATAATTATCCAAATATATATTGCCGGTATCATCTAAACAGTGCGTGCATACGCGGTATCCCTTGGTTGTCTGTCCTGAAAGGTTACTCAGAGCAGGCCAATCATTGATGGTCACAAACAGCAACGCTTGTAGGTCAAATTCTTCTTGATTGATCTCATCCCACGCACGTACACCTTTTTCATTCCACAGCTGTAAGAGTTCTTCAACTAATGGTCTTATGTACACATCAATGTCGTTGCCGGTTTGCTTAGGCTTTGGATAAGCACTGACATAATAATAAACTTTCGCTTCATGCACAACCAAGGAGGAAGGTTATACATACATAGAGTCACAGGTCATCCTAGAGGGCAGACAACCTTCTTTGCTTCATATGTACTGTCGGGCAATTTGTTGTCTTTTGAAAGCATCTTCTTTAACATTATCAGCAACTTTTCAAATCCCTTGTCAGATACACCATTCTCTGCCTTCCATTGCAGCAATTCCCGTGTAGTGCCTAGCTTTTCCTTGTCAGCTTCGCAATTTGTGTACAACAATTTCTTTTGATCCTCTAACATGCGCTGCAACTTCGCCTCTCCATTTCACTTGCGCAGTTTCTCTTTGCATCGGCAATGGCCCAACCAAGATCATCAGCAGGCTCATCTGATGCCTCTTCTTCAGCTTTTTCCCGCATTGTCGGCTCGGCTTTTTCCCTCATTGTTGTTGTACCATCGTATTCAAGGAACCATGGCCAGGATAGCTGTTGCCATCCTCTTCTTCTTCATTCTCTTCCATTAGGACCCCTCTTTCTTCATGCTTGGTTCAATAGTTATAGCCGGACATGAAACCATACTCAAACAGATGGACGTGAATGATTCTTGAGTTAGAGTAATTTAGATCATTCTTACAGTCAGCACATGAACAACACATAAAACCATATGTCCGCTTTTTTGCCTCAGTTGCAAGCAGAAAAGTATGCACGCCATTAATGAACTGGGGAGTGCATTGGTTATCGTACATCCATTGCAAGCAGAAAAGTATGCATGCCATTAATACAAGTTCATACACACTTATTCTCATAAGACAACATAAAAACTATCTAGCTAAAGCATTTAACTGCAACAACAATGCGATCAAAATCTCAACTAAGGTAACAATTGATCCAACAGCATAACGATACCAAGCCTCCCTATCAATGGCATATATTCTAATCTTTCTAATCTTCAAGCGCATTGTATCCATCTTGATCTTGTGATCATCGACCACATCGGCAACATGCAACTGCAATTCCATCTTCTCCTGCTCAATTCTTTTCAACTTTTTCTTCAAGTAATTGTTTTCTTTTTCAACTAAATTTAATCTCTAGACAAGAGGGTCGGTTGGAATTTCCAGTTCACATACCTCCTAGATAAAAATATTTATGTCAACTTGATGGGCATAATTCATCATAAACACGAAATGCAAAAAATAGTTATAAAAGAGAATATACCACATATGAATCATAAACCGGACGAGGGCCGATGGGGACGGATAACAAAACCATCCCACTATGTATAACAAACAACGTACCGGTAAGAAAATCATACATGTAACTATCTACATCACAGAAACATGATTTTTTAAATAAAAAGGATAAGAACAAGAGGGTCATGAAGGTGGTGCTGGCGGCGGGACGATGCAGGCGATCGACAGTGGTTAGGACGGGGACGGAAAGGCACTAAGTAAACCACACCTACATATGCACACTAAGAAGTTAATTTGAGCTTAAATTGCATATAAATCAAATAAACTACCAAATATAAATACTCCAAAACTAAAACCCACAAATCACTATACTTAAGAGCATTGCAAGAGCTAATCTAGCAATGAATGTTGAAAACCTTTATGAACACTTGGATGGATGGGGTGCCTTCAAAACTTGACAAATTTTCGCAAAAATGGAGGACTCGAGCAAGAGGGGAAGAACGGGGGAGAGGAAAGGGGAAGAACAGAGAGCTCGCGGGCTGGACGAAGGGTTTATATAGGAGCATCTTTAGTATCGATTCGTGATACAAACTGGGACTAAAGGTGACCCTCTAGTACCGGTTCGTGATACGAACCGGGACTAAAGGTGCTAATGGGGCCCCAGGCTGACACCAGCCTGCCACCGCCCCTTTAGTCCCGGTTCTTGTCACGAACCGGTACTATAGGCTCGGCACGAACCGGCACTACCACCACCACGCCAAAGTTATCAGGATTTGGGTACATAAATTATTAGGTCTGTGATGTGTGAATTATCATGATATTCCGCAACTTACAATGTAGTATGCAATAAAGTACTCCCACTGTATGTTAGTACAAAGCCGAGTCACGTATTTTGGGACCAAGAAAGTATACAAGAAAAGGCCAACAAACAACAACAAAAACAGTTTTTTATTTCCTGCCATGCGGTTTAAAAAGGTCACATAGATAGTTTCCATTTGTAAGAAAACAAGTAGTATTAGGTGAGTTGGATATTGGCATGGTACAACAATCAACAGAGCTGGGTTCAAACCCTAAAAGAAAAATGAAAAGAAAACAGCGACAACGTCGGAGCAGGATCGACAGCGACATTCGGATGACAGCGACAGCGACGTCCGCTCGCACTAAACGCGTAGGCAAAACGCGCGTCGTTGGATTTGGATGCGACGGCATCGACCAGTGCGGATCTGTTGCAAACCATCAGTCGACTGATCGTTAGATTTCTCGTTAATATATAGGTCTTGTACTGTTGATGTTAATGCAGCGTCCATCGACGGTTCAACAACAAGATACTCCCTCCGTCCCAAAATTCTTGTTTTAGATTTATCTAGATACGGATGTATCTAACACTAAAATATGAATAGATACGTCCGTATATAGATAGTGTTAGATACATCCGTATTTAGATAAATCTAAGACGAGAATTTTGGAACGAAAAAAGTACTATTTTTGGTAGCGATTTGCAACAGGGACGCCTGGTTGCCTTGTTCAGCTATCAGGTCCTTTAATTTGTTCATGGCCCTCTTACTCGTACCTTAATGACCTGGCCATGGCCATGACTATAGTAGACTTGTACAGGGATGACGACCACACGATCTCCCAACACTCTCCACCTTGCGTGCCATGACAAGTACTTCCTCCATTTTTAAATACAAGTTTTCTTAAAGATTTCAATGTGAACTACATAGGGATGTATATAGGCGTGTTTTTAGAGTGTAGGTTTACTCATTTTGCTATGTATATAATTCATATTAAAATCTCTGAAAGAACTTGTATTTAGAAACTGGAAGTACGTACTTAAACACAGTATGACTGCATAAAATGACAAACTGGGCACCAAGCATCACATGACATGACACGGAGCGAGCGGCCCGTTTGGACACCAGGTTGGCAGTGAACCGGGAATTGCTAATTGGAAATCAAAGGCAAAGGAAGTGGGATTATGTGCTTTGAGATCAAAGAGGCCACGTGTCATCCAACTAACTGGGTCACATGTTGGCCTATGAGACCTGGTCTCATAAGATTTTTTTTCTCCGTCCCAGGATCTCAATCATGCTGCAGTCCACTCACACAAACACACACAAGCCAAAATAACTGTAAAGGCAGCAGCGATTCCACTATTCATACGCGGCTGATATTTTTACGAATGGTACAGATGAGAGCGATGAGGTCCGTTCGGAAACGCTGAACAAACAATACATAAGACTACCTCAAGCCCCTAACATAATACAGCTAGCGTCTTTACGATTAACATCTTGCTATAGCTTCTTCTTCGACTCTGAAAGCAGTATAGTTAGTACTACTTGGTATTGGCAATGGCTGCATTTGCAAAGATCGCCATGGAGGCTTAGCCCAAACTACAGCGTAGCTAGCCGACGGTTAAGCGAAGCAGAACGAAGAAACTAATTTGCTGCCAGTGCAAGCTAGTAGGACATGAGTGAAGAGCACACACACATTCACTTGGAAAAATACTCACGTACTACTTCTAAGTGAGGCTGATTGTAGTGGTAATACTACTAAACTTTTGATTGCTACTTCTCCTCCTTACAACCGATGGGGAGCAGCTCCTTTTATAGGACCCGGATGGCACTTACAGTGCTACTACTATGCATGTTCTATTCAGCTCAGCCTTTTTACTAGCTAAAGCCTAACACTACTTCTCCACCTTCTGCACGGACTCAATGGACCCCGAGTGTGTCGAGGTCGTGGTGTGGCCGACCATAGAGCACTATAGCTCCTGCACGGTCTCGACGACCGCCATAGTCATGGTTGAGGCCTTGTCGCCCCATGACCGTCTCTTTATCACCCCCCAGTTGAGGCCTGTCGAAGAGTGCCGTGTCGCCACACGGGCTTGCAGAACCCCGAGAACCTGGTTGTCGGGGTGTGGCCGACCTGAGAGTACCGTGCCTCTTGCACGGGCTCACTGGTCGCCAGCATCATGGTTGGGACGTGGCCCACCATATGCGTCGTTGCCGTGCCTCCTGACACGTGCTTGTTGGGTCCCGAGGTTGTCGGGGCCATGATTGCCATGCCAACTTGCACGGGCTTGACCGGCGTCACAAGGGACGTGGTTGCCGGGCTGTGGCTCCCCCACACCCGGGTCTTCATCTACTCCCATTCGTAGGCCCCCGAGAACGCTGTTGTCGGGGAGAGCACTACCGATGTCGGGAGGGGATTATTTGAAGAGCTCCGTGCCACCCGCACAGACCTGACGGTTGCCGGCACCATGGTCGACGGAGGTGTTGCGCCCTCCTGCACGGCTTTGATGCTTGTCGAGACCATGCTCTTTGGAGGCGCTACGCCCTCCTGCATGGTCTCGGCGCAAGCCATCATCATTGTTGGCCCATAGTCCTCTTCAGCCTGCACGAGACTTGCCGCAGCTGCGGTATCCTCGTCAGCTATCCTCTTGCGGTACTCACGGGCCCAGTAGCCCTTGATGCTGCAATATCGGCACTTGTCTCGGTCGTCGTTGCCGGCACCTCGTACGGCTCCCCCTGGGTGCGACCACCGCCTCTGCCGTTGTCGCCTCCGTTGCTCGGGGCACCGCCACCACGTCCTTGATGCTTCCTTGCCTCCCAGTTCTTCGAGAATATATAGGAGTTGTCCACCGCCGAAGCTCTCGCAACCGTCGTCAAGGCGGTCCTCAACCACCCGCAACTGGCCCATGAGCTCCTCGATGAAGAGCTCGCTTAGGTCAAGCAAAGTCTCGATGGAGACCGCTACCTAAGCGAAGCGAGGTGGCACGACGCGGAGAAATTTCCGCACGACTCTCGCGTCGTCCATGGTATCGTCGAGCGTGCGGAGCTGCGACGCAAGGCTAGAGATTCGCACGGCGAAGTCGTCAACGAGCTCGCCCTCCTTGAAGGTGATGTTCTCGAAGTCCGCCGGCAGCTTCTGCACGTTCGCCTCGCACACGCGGTTGCTGTCGAGGCGCTGGGTACGGATGGCTTCCCACGCCTCCTTGGCGCTTGCCTTCGCCGCGAGCATGCCGTGCATCTCCGGCGGCGTGGCGCGCATGAGTGCCACCACAGCTTTCCTGTCCTCCTTTCTCTCGACCAAGTTGTCCTCCATGGGAACCCAAAGGCTCGCCGCATGAAGGTTGCACTCCATGATCAGCGCCCACTCACTGTAGTTCGAGCGCGTGAGCATCGGGAAGGTGATGAGCATGCTACCGCTAATTGCGCTCTCGCGCATGATCTCCCTAACCACGACCTCACCATGATGGCCATGCCTGGACCAGCTGCGCCCTCGCCGCTCCTCCGGAGGCGGCGACTGGGAGCCGTCCTGTGATGGCCACGACTTAGAACCATCCGAGGTGATGCGCTGCTGCTTTCCTTGTGCACCAGCCATGGCTACTGTAACCTGGGGCTTTGATACCAATTATTAGCCCAAACTACCGCGTAGCTAGCCGACGATCAAGCGAAGTAGAATAAAGGAACTAATTTGCAGCCAGTGCAAGCTAGTAGGACATGAGTGAAGAGCGCACACACACTCACTTGGAAAAATACTCACGTACTACTTCTAAGTGAGGCTGGTTGTAGTGGCAATACTACTAAACTTTTGATTGCTACTTCTCCTCCTTACAACCGATGGGGAGCCGCTCCTTTTATAGGACCCGGATGGCACTTACCGTGCTACTACTATGCATGTTCTATTCGGCTCAGCCTTTTTACTAGCTAAAGCCTAACACTACTTCTCGACCTCAGCCTTTCTACTAGCTAAAGCCTGATACTCTTTCTCCGCCTCACCCTTTTGGACCGGAGAAAGCCTAGCACACAACACCCTGTAGACTAGGTTGATCAACAATCTCCCCCTCAACCCTATCGAAGGGGCTCGACGTCGATGATCCCGACCTTGTCATACAACTCCTGGAACTAAACACGACCAAGTGCCTTCGTCCGATTGGCCGTCTTCTTGGGGTGTTGTGGTCGTCCCGTAGGCTCTGCTTGAAAAGTCCCCCTACGCGTCACAACTTATGTGGATCGCCAACGTTGTTGGCGTCGAACAGGTCTGATCATGATGTAGGCAGGGACAGAAACTGCCCAAGAACCACCTCGCTCTTGGGCGTCAGAGTTGTTGGGGTCGTAGTTCCTAACATCACACTGCCCGGGAAGTCCCTTCCCGGAGTCGTCATGTTAGACGTCATGCTACCCGGGAACTCCCTTCCCGGGGATGACTTGTCAGACACAGCACTACCAGGAGTGGCTTCTCCCAAGGTAGTGGACTCCTTGTCGCTCTTCCAAATAGACTTTCTTGTCCGTTCTCCCCCAACAGCTATGAGTCGTGCCTCCCGTACGGACTCGATGCACCCCGAGCGTGTCGGGGCTGCGGCATGGCCGACCGTAGAGCACTATGCCTCCTGCAGGGTCTCGACAGTCGCCACCAGCGTGGTAGGTGCGTGCTCGAACAGAGAGTGTCGTGCCTCCTGCACAGACTCAATGGACCCCAAGCGTGTCGAGGTCATGGTGTGGCCGACCATAGAGCACTGTGGCTCCTGCACGGTCTCGACGGCCGCCATAGTCATGGTCGAGGCCTTGTCGCCCCATGACCGTCTCTTCATCGCCCCCC
>NC_041383.1:53742084-53746933 GCF_002162155.2 Triticum dicoccoides
CCCCCCAGTTGAGGCTTGTCGAAGAGTGCCGTGTCGCCCACACGGGCTTGCAGAACCCTGAGAACCTGGTTGTTGGAGTGTGGCCGACATGAGAGTACCGTGCCTCTTGCACGGGCTCACTGGTCGCCAGCATCATGGTTGGGACGTGGCCCACCATATGTGTCGTTGCCATGCCTCCTGACACGGGCTTGTTTGGTCCCGAGGATGTCGGGGCGGAGATTGCCGTGCCAACTTGCACGGGCTTCACCAGCGTCACAAGGGACGTGGTTGCCGGGGTGTGGCTCCCCCACACCCGGGTCTTCATCTCCACACAAGGGACTTGGTTGCTACTTCTCCTCCTTACAACTGATGGGGAGCAGCTCCTTTTACAGGACCCAGATGGCACTTACGGTGCTACTACTATGCATGTTCTATTCAGCTCAGCCTTTTTACTAGCTAAAGCCTAACACTACTTCTCCACCTCAGCCTTTCTACTAGCTAAAGCCTGATACTCTTTCTCCGCCTCAGCCTTTTGGACTGGAGAAAGCCTAGCATACAACACCCTGTAGACTGGGTTGATCAACATGGAGTGCCTACATGATCTCCTGGTATATTTCTTGCGATTGCGTCGGTAGCCTTGTTCATCCTGCCACTGGCTGGACGGCGGCGGCTCCCTCCAGGCCCGAAGCCGCTGCCGATCTTCCGTAACATGCTGATGGCCGACCAGCTGACTCACCGTGCTCTGGCGGCGCTGGCGAAGCAGCACGGGGGGTTGGTGCACCTCCGCCTGGGCTGCCTCCCTATCTTGGTGGTGTCCACACCGGAGTACGCGCACGAGGTGCTCCAGGCGCAGGACAACAATGACTTCTGGAAGCGTCCAACCTCCATCGCCATCCTCTACCTCACCTACGGCTGCTCCGACATGGCATTCGCGCACAACAGGCGCTACTGGCGCGAGATGCGCAAGCTGTGCGTCACCAAGCTCTTCAGCCGGCAGCGCGCCGAGACATGGCTCGCCGTGCGCGACGGGTATGGGGAGCTCATCCGGGACGTCGGCAGGTCCAGCGGGGAAGCCGTGAACCTCGGCGAACTCATCTACAAGCACACCGTGAGCGTCATCCTGCGTGCCGCCTTCAGCGTCCGCGACGTCCAAGGACTGGAGGAGTTGATCCCCAAGATCAACGATTACTCCAAGCTCTTAGAAGTGTTTCACATCGGTGACATCTTCCCATGGCTTAGCTGGATTGGCCGCCGGGGCTTGGACCACCGCCTCCGTTCTGTGTGCGGCGCTCTCGGCAAGTTTGCGGACAAGATCATTAACGAGCACATTAGGAGGGGAAAGAACCCCGACGAAGCCGACGCTGACATAGTAGGCGGCCTACTCGCGTTCCTCGCTGATGCCAGCGGGAAGGACCTCCACTTCACCCGCGACAACGTTAAAGGCCTGATCATGGTAAGTACTCCCACTGTAAGCTAAAAAATACTCCCTCTCCATCCCAAAATAAGTGTGGTAGCCTCAGTTTAAATTTGTGCAAATATGAACTAGAGCCACGACACTTATTTCGGATGAAGGAAGTATATAAAACCTTTTAGATCACTACTTTATAATTATCTAAAAGCTCTTACTTCCTCTTTCTCAGTTTACAGGGCGTGCGCGTACCCTTAAATTGTCAATTTGACCAACCTAATACAAACCATATATTATAAAAAATATAACAATATAAACTTTAGATGTTCTATTTTCAAATTGTCTAATTTTTGTGTCATATAATTTATATTTGGGTGATGAAATTGACAACCTAGATATACGCGTAGGACTTGTAAACTGAAACGGAGGGAGTACATTTGTTTACGGAGGGTGTAGTAACTGTGTCCTAACTAGCACAGAAGTACGATACGACATACACACCTGCCAAAGAATCCAAAGTGTACTTGCCATATATTTGGCTCTAGTATTTGTATAATTTTCTTATAAATGTATTACTTTTTTAAGTCAACGAAGCACTCAATTGATTACAGAATATGGAGAGCAACTAATTAACGAGCACTCCTTCGGGAGCCTCGCAACGATCAGTGCCATTTGGCGCGCTCACAGCCATTCGCCACGTGTCGCGCTCTGGGCGCTCCTTCCGGATTTTGTTTTTTTTATTCTTACGCACGCGTTTTCGGCTTTTTAAACGGTTTTTTTTTCATTTTTTTGACGTTTTGGTTTTTTACCGGTCTTCTCTAGCTTTTCGACCAATTTCTTTTTTTTGAAAAAAATAAATTTTTTTCGCGAGAGTTACGGTTTTGTTTTCGCGAGAGGCATAGTTGTGCTTTCACGAGAGGCACGGCTGTGCCTCTTGGAAACGAAAAAAAAACGTGTTTTCTGTTGTTTTTTCTTTCGCGAGAGGCATGGTTTTGCTTCCGCGAGAGGCACGGTTGTGCTTTTGCGAGAGGCACAGGCGTGCCTCTTTCAGAAAGGGAAAAAAACTCGTGTTCCCGGTTCGGTTTTTTTGTCGGTTTTTTTGTCCGGTTTTTTCGTGAAAAAAAGTTCGTCAAAACCTATCAACATGGGATCTAGTTTTGAAGAACTCGATGTGAGGAATCCAACGGCGAAAGCGGTTTGAGATTTGGACGCGCGGTTTAAGAGATAAAACGTTTTGAATAAACGGATCTACGAAAAAAGAGAAAACTCCCAGGTTGCGATAAGTGGCGCACATACAGTGCGCCACTTGTCGCAACCTGGGGAAGTTGGAGTGATCTCCGCAAGGAGTACTCCTTAATTAGTGATTTCGCAGAATATGTGGATGCTGAACGCAGGATATGTTGTTTGGTGGGCCGGACAATGTGGGCTTTACCATTGAGTGGGCAATGGCCGAGATGATTTGTTGCCCTGACATTCTTCTGCAGCTGCAACGGGCGCTCGCTGACATTGTGGGGCTTGACCGGATGGTCGACGAAACGGATCTTGGCAAGCTCCCTTTCCTTCAGTGTGTCGTCAAGGAGACGCTCCGGATGCACCCGCCAATCCCGGTTGTCCTCCACGGGACCACCAAAGATTGTGTCCTCGGTGGCTACTCAGTGCCCAGGGGCTCATGTATCTTCATCAACGCGTGGGCAATCAACCATGATTGTGAGATGTGGAATGACCCTGACACATTCCGGCCATCGAGGTTCATGCCCAATGGGGAGGCCATCGGCCTGGATCTCAAGGGTGGTTGCTACGAGTTCTTGTCATTTGGTTTTGGAAGGCGCTCATGCCCAGGGCAGGGGCTTAGCCAGCATACAGTGGAGTTTGCTGTAGCACAGCTCGTGCACGGGTTCAACTGGAAGCTACCCGGTGACATGAAGCCGATGGAGCTTGACATGACCGAAACGATCGGTGCCACTGTGTCACGCGCCACACGGCTTTGGGCGGTGCCCACACCCCGCCTCACCTGTCCTTTGTAATATTTCACCATAGACATATCGTTGTGATGCCCTATATAGGTGGAACTACCAATCATGAAACTATGTTCTAGACTTCAGATACAAACATGTAAATACACCAACTATAGACCCCATAATATTGGGATTGCCCTTATTGATGTCATCTCCCTTGCTTTTCTCATCATCTCATTTAGTACCGAGTGTTTCACCGCCCTCCGAGGTTTTGTTGGACATTCTTTGTTTGCCACCTCAGCCTCCACAACACCACGTAGCAGACAAAACACCTTTGGTGACTGTGACCAAGGCAGTCGACAACGTCATGGGTGCAAGATGCTCGGTGTACCTTTACCTAGCCATAGCCATCATGGCTGCCTTCGGTCTGGCGGTGCTTTATTTCTCCCATCGGTCTGTTTACTGATGAGACAAACAGGCGAGCGAGCGAGTGGGAGAGGAAGGTAGCTAGGTATGTGCATGGGGAAGGGGACGAGTTGGAAGATGTCTCCATAATATGGCCCCACTTTACATATCGGGTGAAAACTTCAATCCAATCGACTTCCGGCTCAAAACATCACACCCAATAGCCGGAAATTAGACTAGAAATAGGATTTTTTTTTTTTCCTTCAGAAAATTACCATGCGTCAGATTCCTTGAAGAAGCGCTCCATGCCATCCATGGCGAGAAGCCTCACCTGCTCCGGTATGATCCACTCTGGTCGACTGCCCAAACATGAACACGCACCCCTTAATGGTCGTCGCTGTCGCTGAATGGGCCCAACAGATACATTTATTCCCAACCAACCACCTGCACCAGCCCGCTTAGTGGGCCAAATTCAAAGCCGCCCAGAAAACACATCTCGTTCACACGAGGCAGCACCAAAATCTTAGGCCCACGTATAAATCATGAACACAAGTAGGCGGCACCATTGTATATCTACTGAATAGAAGTCGTATATAGTAAACAGGGTAGAGACAACGCATCACGATGCCAAAACGAGCGACGCAAATAGCAGCCTCCGTCCACCAAAACGCCCTCCTCATGGATAGATAGATAGATAGATAGATAAAAATTGCTCGTATTTTATTCCGAATGAAATGGCTCATATTTTCAACTTCTATGTTTATTTTGCAAATATACTTTCAACATAGATGATCGGGTATATCATCTACTACTAATTACTATGTTTCATATTGTTGATGCACTTAATGCAGTGTCCATCACGATGGGATGCTTCAACGACCAGGCACTATTTTTGGTAGGGATTTGCAACAGTGACGCGAACCGAAGAGGGCCTCTCGTTGCCCTGTCTGGCTATCACGTCTAGTGTTCCTGACGCTCTTACTTGTACCTTAATCACATGCATAAATAGTTAGAAAATGCAGACCTCGTTGGCCCTTGAATACTCCTCATGCGGAGGGAAATTCCACTCAGTAGCATCTCTCTCTCTCTCTCTCTCTCTCTC
>NC_041383.1:53749926-53762951 GCF_002162155.2 Triticum dicoccoides
CCGAATCTGGCCCGTAGCGCTGTTTCAGGTAGGATTGGTCGACCGGGGATATGCCATTTATCCGCATCGGGGATATCTACACGGTCCCGAAGCCGAGGTTGCTGAGGCGGCTGGATCATAGAATAAGCTTTTTTGCCTTTCCTCGCTCTCTTCCTAGGCTTCTTTACCACCGGATGGTCGTCAATAACACGTTGAGACGGTAATTCAGGCACCGACTCATGATGCTCAAACCCTGAGGAGGCGCCAGTATAGACATACTGTTCAGCGCCATCGTCATCCTCATCCTCATCCATGGCGACGTCATCAGCCTCTAATGGAGCCACCTGCTTACCCCGTCCGCTATCACCCAACCCGACACCCGACGCTAATTGGGTAGGTGGGGTGTTGATGTTCATACCTTGCTGAGGCTGTGTGCTCGTGGGTGTGCTCCCGGCCGCCTCCAGACGAAGCAGACTCTTTGGCCACAACAGGACCCACCCATTGCAACAATCACCAAGCCGCCGCGGAGTCTCGTCGTCATCCCCCACTAGTATTAGAGGAGGCAAATTCTCGTGGCCCTGTTTGACACTGGCCACGAAAACCTTGAAGACGTTCGGGGGGATCGACCGGCTGTGGAACAATGGTTCCTTCGGCTCCATTATCGTCCCCTTCCCCACGTCCACCTTCTGTTCGCCGATGGTGTACAATATGGTGCATGCGGTTTCGTCGGCCTGCAAATAAAAGTCTGCAATGTGAGACATCCGAAAGGCAACGAAAACGGGAGATTATACATTTATATTGAAGGGGGCCGGTGTGGCAGATACCGTGAGGGTGTCGAGCTCAGCCAAAGAGGAGGCACCACCGAGCACGTCTGGTGCGGCAGCCGGTGCGGGAGCCGGTGCGGGAGCCGGTGCGGGTGCAGGTGCGGGAGCAGGTGCGGGAGCCGGTGCGGGAGCATGTGCTGCCAAGAAGTCAGCAAGGGGAAAGTCCTCTGGATTTTTTTTGGATTTTCCCTTGTCCAAGTGTGAACACCCGTCACCAAGGAAGTAGATATATCTGCAATCGCCTGTTTTGCGGCAGCTACCACTGTTGCGACTGTCTGAGATGATTTCTTCTCAACCGCAGTCTCAACCTTCTTGTCAATGCTTTCTTCAGTTAACCTCCGTCTTTCCTTTTTCTCCTCCGTGGTCTCACGGTAGTACTTCTTCCACGTGGCGCCGTCTCCGACACCGTGCACGCGTCCATACGACGGTCGAGTATCCACCGGTTGTCGTTTCAATATGTTCAACGCCCGGTTGAATGGAGTGTCCCACTTGGGCCTCGCCAATGCCTCAGACGGCGAGTCGCTTTCGGCCGCAATCCGGTGTTGCTCTCTCTGCAAAAGGCACAAGGATCGTTTACAAATATGACTAACGTGTGCAATCGAATTGATTAGAAACTAAAATTACCAGCAGTCTCATGAACTCCGTAATGACCGGTGTTGTCTCATAAACCTTCTTCAGTGGGTCCCAACGGTGGCGGGCCCTCAGGACGTCACGCTCCTGCGGGACGGTGAAATCCGCCAAGGGGTCTGGGATGCCCAGACTCGGGGCTTCCGCGTCCTCCTTGGCCCATTTGGACCTCTTTCCGCCGTAACCATGGCTTCCGAGGTGGTGGGTCCCAATGTTCCTCTTTTGAAGCCCCTTCATGTACTTAGACTTTTCTTTGGCAGCTTCGGCCTCGCAAGCCTCCTTGAATATTTGAAACTGCTCTTCCGTGATTGTCGGACTATCCTTTACAATCTCGGAGTAGGGTTCCCCGTCGTTGATCTTTGCTTTCACTCGATTATTCCAGGCGGCCAACGCGTTGCTAAACTTGGTCATGGCGTGTTTGTTTATCTTCTTCATTGCCGGGTCATTGTCTGGATCTTCATAATCTTTCTCATTCCGGCCCGGGAACAAGAATATCTGGTGAAACTTCTTTAGGAGGGAGCTCCTCATATTTTCTATCTTCTTTAGATTCTCATCGTTGATGGTGGCGGTTGTCCGTATGATGCAGCCTATTTGATTGCCGTAGCACGCGCGCGCTTCTTCGGGCACCTTTGGCTCAAAATTGCCGTCGTCCACCTCCGTGACCACCAGTCTAGTAGTCCTGAGTTTGTTAGGAACCCGTTGCCTCTTTGCTTTCAGTTCTACACCGGCTCCGCTCCCCGAGGCAGCACCGGTCTCAATGCCGGTCTGAATCTCAGCGTCGGTGTCAGTCTCAGCACCAGTCTGCATATCGGTCTCAGCACCGGTCTGCGTGTCGGTCTCAGTCCCCGATGCCACCGGTGGGCCCAGCAACAACATCTGTTGATCGTCGGTAAAGCTAAAAAATTCGTCTGCCGCCCGGTAGACGTCGTCGCAATCACCAGAACCCTGTCCTTCATCGTTGCTAGCCATGTTTCCTATGATTAAATCTAGTCAATTAATTCTAGACCTAATAAAATGAATAATGACATAAAAAAGGACTATTGTTTTGCAGGAATGTTGACTCCTTCCTGGTGCGGCAAATCCCGGGCACTCAATATGTCCTAGTTTGTAGCACAAGTCATGCCGAAATTCACGGGAAATTTCGGCATGACCTTTGCTAAAAAGTGGACAAATCGAGAACCTGAAATTTGCCGGAACAAAAATGAATCAACATTCCGGCAAAACATAGGCCACTCAGCATCATTCCCTGAAAACAACAAAGCCACTTGGGCACAATCGAACAACTTCAATGAAAAGATATAACATGACCACTTCAATGAAAAATAAAATTTGCCTAAATTCTTTTCCTTGAAAAATAGTGGTATTTTCAAAAATCAAAAACCTTTGCCAATCTACTTAACCTAGCTTGTTAATCCAACGAACCTAATTAACCTACCTATTTAACCTAGTTAGTTAATCTAGTTTACCTAGATAATTAACCCTAATTAAACTAGTTAATGCAGCTAGTTCTCTGTCAAAGCCTAAAATAAATTTTTGCACTAATTAACATGGATAATTAACCTAATTAAACTAGTTAACCTGACTAGTTCTCTGTCAAAACCCTAACTAAGTTTTTGCACTAACCTAGATAATTAACCTAATTAAACTAGTTAACCTAACTACTTCTCTGTCAATGCCCTAACTAAATTTTTGCCCTAACCTAGATAATTAACCTAATTAAACTGGCTAACCTATGCATGAGAGAGAGAGGAGGGGTGGGGGCTTACAGATGATGGCTCCGGTGCTAGCGACGGAGGCATTGTGGTGGCGAGGGAGGCAGGGGCGTCTCCGGTGACGGCGAGGGAGGCAGGGGCGTCTCCGGTGACGGCGAGGAAGGTGGCGTCGACGGCGGCTCCGGTGGCGTTGACGAGGCCGCGCGGCTCCGTGGCGTTGGGGGCGGCTCCGGTGTCGTCGACGGCGCACGGCTCTGGTGGCGTCGTCAGCGGCGGCGAAGTGTGGGGCGACTGTGAATCGGGGAGACGGCGGCGCGCGCGGGGTGGGTTTGAGGGATTTTGGGGAAGTGGTGGCCGGGGGAAAACGGTTTTTTGGCTAAGTCAAACTTAGTGGTAGCGCGTTTCGCAAAACGCGCTATAGCTAAGTTAGCTATAGCGCTTTCCTCAAAACGCGCTGCTGCTATAGCTAATTTCCTATTCTGTTTCTATAGCGGGGGTCTAGGACACGCGCTGCAGCTACGTTAGCTATAGCGCCTCTTACAAACAAACGCTGCTGCTATGCCTTCCTCCGATTTTTCGCTTTTTCGTTTATTTTGCTTTACATTTTATTTTTCCCTTTCTCCTTTTTCTATTTCTTTCATTTTCATTTAAATTTCTATTTGTTTATCATCTTATTTTATTTTCGTTAGTAGTAGCGCTCTTCTCAAAAAACGCGCTGCTAACTGTGCTCTAGCAGTAGCGCGTTTCTGTTAAGCTCGCTACTGCTATGCGTAGCCTAGCATTCTGCCAATGGGAATATTAGTAGTAGCGCTTTCTTTACCACAAGCGCTACTGCTAAGTTTGTGTCTGTAGCGCGGTTTTTATTTGGTCGCTACTGCTATATAGCACTAGCGCAGTTTTTTGACCCGCGTTGTTACTATATTTCTGTGTATAAGGTTTTCCCTAGTAGTGATTGTTCAACATGCACTTAATGTTGTGTCCATCGCGATGGGACCCTCAAACGACCGGGCGCTATTTTTGGTAGCGATTTATGACAGTGACGCGAACTGAAGAGGGCCTCTCGTTGCTCTGTCCAGCGCTATCATCACATCCTTTGTTCCTGTCGCTCTTACATGTACCGTAATGACTTGCAGAAATAGCCGAACATGCAGACCTCGTTGGCACTTTAATAAGTCTGTTTCTGCTCCCGTGCTCGCCCTGGGCTGGACGCCGGGGGGGAAACACAAAAACGGCAAGGATGATCCAAAAACGCTTGGGAACGAGTGGCACGATCGTCTTTGTTGCCCCATGTATAGCCATCGAGGAGCCATGGGATGCCTGTACGGGTCCGGTTAGATCGTATGCCCGGCTGTATACGTATTTGTATACATATAAATGTGGAGGGGAACCACCTCCGGCCGCATCGCCCATCCATTTCCCCCCGCCGCATCGTCTCCCTCTCTACTCACACTGTGTCGTCTCTCTCTCCCCGACCGCATCCTTTCCATCACCTCCATCGCTATGGAGCACGCATGAGGCGAGCGCCCCGATTGGGAAGATCTGGTGGCGATGGCGCAGCAGGTCGCGGCGCCCGCAGCGATGAAGGGAGATGCCAGAATATGAGGTGAATCTTCATATCTTTTTTTCTATATGCCACATACATATACGGTGCCACACGTCTCGCAAGACTTCGAGAAATTCCTTGATCATCGCATCGTCGGAGTCCGCGATTACACTCTTCGACAGCTTTAGACACATGGACCTCAAAAAAGTCTGCAGCAGCCACACATATGTCTCTTTGGTCTCGTTCGAAACTATGGCACAACCAAAAACAGTGGTCTTCCGGTGATTGTTAAGACCAACAAAAGGTATGAATGGCATAGCATAGCGGTTCATCTTGTACGTGTTGTCAAATACAAGCACGTCGCCGAAGTCCTCATAGTCATGACAAGACTGGGAGTCACACCAGACCATCCTATTCATATGTCCTTCCTTATCTAGTTTCGAAAAATGGCAGGAGAACGTCCTTGCTACTGCCGTTCTTCGCCGGATGTATCAACGGTTTTACCAGCCGCCTCTCATCCATTGTCAGTAGTGTGGGAGAAAGGCGAGCCCAAGACTTGGTCTGATACATGTACCAATCCTGTATTTTGCAGTCACCTCTACACATTGATTGGTCCATATAAACAAGAGGAGGTTGTTAGTACTTTGTTGCTAATTTGTATTGATTTTAAGACAGCGCGTTGGCGTGTTAGGTTAGCTAGCTGTTGTTGGGACAAGTTGGATTGTTTGTAATATATACAGAGGCACATCAACTTTGGTATGTGTACAAGTTCATTGAGGTCCAAAGGTCATTATGAAATTTGGAAATATCTAATATGTGGAAGTCATGTTTAAACTTCTGAGGCGGACCACTGACATGATAACGCTTTAACAGTGTATCTCCCGTTGCAACACATGGGCATTATACTGTGTACACATCATGGAGAGGCTTGCTGGTCTTGTTGGAAAAATACATCTCTGGTCGACAGATGTTCTACTACCATGTAATCTATATCTATAGGATTTTACCATTCCATAAAAAACAGGGCCTATGAAGCTATGTCTGTAGTTGATACAATATGAGAGGGTGAGATCAAGAGAGACCAGCATCACATTTGGTTTGGTTGCTGGACCTGGCAAGCGCATGGGCTTCTTCAGTATAGACGTGTCTACTAACATACTGGTGCTAGTGAACTGAAGGAGCCTCAGTTGTTGTTTGTTTGTTTTTTTTTTGAAGGAAAAGGAAGACCATAGTCTACCTTATGCATTCAAAACGGGGCAGAGCCCGAATGACCAGAGTCAAATTACATGAAGGTGGAGCCTCAGTTGTGGTGCACCTGAACAAGTGTTCATGCTGAGGGCGGACAGGACAGTGATTTGCTTCAGCCAAAGATGCGTATGTCCATCTGCACATTGCTCCCAATGAATCTGATAAACCAAACTAATAGCATCCCGTCCTGTGAAGTAAATCGAAGAGTAAAGACAAAGGTAGGCTGCGCGTCTGCGCTGGTGGGTTGCGGTCTTCAAGGCGATGGCCGGCACAACACAAGGACATGCCATGCGAACGAGCGACGGAGACCGCTGTGATTCCACTGATGCAAACAAGCGTGCACGCACGCAGTCGACAAGTGGGTGGTTGGTTGGTGACCATGGTACTCGAACTAGCTAGGTCGCAGCGGTGGAACGAACCTAGCCTGGTGGGAATAAACGCAAGCACCTGCAGGGCAGGGCGCGGGCAGAGCAGACGAGAGCTGACCTTGTGGGTGCCGCTTGCTTCCAGCGGACGGAGGAGAGGGCGGGGCGAGCATGTCGGCAGGGGGAATAGCAACTTGAAGTCGACGTGCCTTCGTCTTTGCCCGCCGTTGGGCGTCTCCTCGACGTCGCCGTCGCCGCCGTGGTGGGGAGCAAAGCAGAGCAGAGAGGAAGGAATAGTGTGTTCGATAGTGGGCCACTGTTGAAGGGCCCGGGTACATGGGCTTGGCCGGCTGGTCCCATTTTCACCTGTTAAGAAAACAATACTAATATTGTCTAAAAAAACAATACTAATAAATAGCTGCTGTCGTCCCCTCAAAAATAAAAGCTGCTGCATAATAGACTAAAAACATTGCTGCTAATAATAGACACTAGTATTCTCAAAAAAAAAATGAAAAAAGACACAAAATACCATAATAGTGCCTTGCATTCCTCTTCGGGAAAGAAACTAGTGCCTCTTCTCACACAAAAAAAACTAGTGCCTCCATGTGCAGGTGCTACTTAAATAATAGTCATGTTTTTTTGCTTTGATAAAACACAAAATACCATAATAATAGGCATGGTTTTCTTCCAGCTACACATGGAGGGATATATTTATCCTAATAGGCGGGACATATATTTATCCTAAATTGTGACAACTCTACCATAATCCTTCAGGGGAACATATTTTACTCAGGCTCGTGCCATAACGTTGGGAGTGACAAATCTACCATAGGGTCGGTTCTCAACTCATATTTTTTTGTTCCATCTAGATGCTGCAAAGAGCAATATTGGTTGATGTAGAATATGTTAGAGGCTTAAATAAATGAGATATCGAGGTGTCGACACCTACAAATACTTCACTGTCCTCATAAGAAAATCGCATAATCCCTGCAAGCTTCAACACACAACTGTTAATTTTTGTATTTCATGAATATTTAAAATTCTTGAAAAATATTCATTTGTGAATGCAGTTTTCAATTTATGAGTTATTCAAGGCTTCCTTCCACTTCCAGCGGATGGAGCAGAGGTCGAACGGCGAGCAGAGCAGAGCAGCCGGTGGACGTCGGTGTCTCCTCGCCCTTGCCGTCGCCGCCGTCTGTTGGGCTCATTGAGAGCAGAGCACAGCAGAGGAGGAAGGAATGGTGGGCCACTCCGGCGCTCTAACTGCTGCAGGGCCGGCTGGCTTCTATTTTGTTTATGCGTCACAATATCAATTTTTTGTCCAGGGTATTGTTCTCCATGCTGTACATTGCTGTTGAGTTGAATAAAGATGGCGCCTCTGGCGCCTTTCCCCGTTCAATAAAAAGATGTATCAATTTTGTGTTATGTGAAAAAAAATGTGTTCTTTTAAGAAACATTTGAGAATGTTTATAAAATTTTGTTCATGAATTTATATAAAAAGAAATCCTGGTCTTAATATTCACAATTGGAAACATATTCATGAATTATGAAAAATGTTCACTATTTTGAAAAATTGTCATAGATTTCTAAAAATATATATGAATCTGAAAAATCATTGAAGAATTAGAAAAAATGTGCAGAAATTCTGAAAATTCTCATTATTATTGGTTTTTTAAAGAGAAGAAGAAAACTAAAAAAACGAACATGGAAAACACCGAAAAGAAAACTAGTGGAAAGCAATACCGAAAAGAAAACGCAAAATGTGAAAAGCTTCTAGAACTTCTACGTATGTTATCATTGTCATCATCAGGTAAACTGCAAATTCTGCGTCTGATACATCACCTAGTATATAAATTTCTCCAGCCAACCTTTGCATCGCTGAAAACTAATTAATTAGGTTCTGTTCTTGCTATCGAGCAACAACGCCCGGGGAAATTCAAAGATGGTATGAACCATGCATTGTTCAATAATCATTTTACAGCAGCAGTGAAGCCACATCTCTCCCTGAATTTTATCACCTGTACTTACTGCATGACAGTGAGCAGTTGTGCACGTTCAGAACACACATTGCCTGTGATGTTGAGCCATTGGTCAAGGATTTCACGACTCGAAATGTAAGTATGGATGTGATGGAATGTTTTATCAGATGATGACAATGATAACATACATAGCATGTCTAAGCTGTGCTGACAATCAAGCGCTCTTCTCCTTTTTTCTGAATGTACACTTCAAAAAAGAGAAAGTTCAGTTTGCACAACAACACTGGTTTAACAGTTGCATGGAGGCCTAATGGCAAAATTGGGTTGGAATTGGATGGTTCTGCTTCTGAACTCATTCTACCTGCCACCTTGATCTTTTCCCCAAAAGTGATCGACGGATACTGCTGCTACCAAGTCTGGAGCACAAGATCATGTGCAGTTCATGGCGAAGAAAAACTAGCATCTTGAACTGCTCAATGGCGCGACGTACAGTAAATGGTGCTCCTCTCCTCTCCTATGGTGATAATGATATATATCTCGGGACTTCACAGCCCTAATTTGGCGATGATCTACAGGATTTCCAAAAACAACTGAAGGTCATGACTTCAAGCAAGCCAGATGAGATCAGCAGTATTCTTCTGCTGGGAAGAACAAGTAGCAGCAAAGGAGTGACAAGACCCAACTACTAGTTGAGAAAACCAAATCACTCTCAGATCACACCAAGTAGCTAAGTGAATTCAGAGGATGATTACGAGAGAAATATATAGCAAATTAAGGATACCGTTTACACTCTTCAGGACATGGTTTATCCCTAGTACAGGGCTCTCAGATAGATCCGGGGTTTTATACCCATTACAACTAGTGAAAGGCAGTCTCAACTTTAACGCTAATATAAAGCAGGTGAACAAGGAGACAGTACAGGTAATAATTCAAATGGCGACAACTCCAGTCTTCAGAGCCGTTGGATGCACGATGAGCGTGTGTCGTAACTCAGGGTGAAGCGGTAAGCTTCTGTTGGATGTTGATCAACGATGAGCCTGGTTTTGCGCCAACCTCTGGGTGTTGATTTCTTCAGTTAAATACATGAGAAGTGTCGATTTCTTCAGAAGATGCAGTCTGGTTCTTGACAAGGAAATGTGTAAGTACTCGGCATGGTTCTGAATATTTTGTACTACACTAACACTGAATAACCATCACACACATTTTTGGATGTGAATGATGTACTCATCGCAGCAATTTCTGAGTGACGGGCTTCAGATGTACCTAGATGCAGGCTACACTTCTTCAGGCTAGGCAGTTTTCTGCTTCTTCTTCCATAGCATGGCTTCATATATTCCACAGCCTGGTTGCATGTCAATCCATCACCCTCCTTGGCCAAAATTCTGAAATATTTTCAAGTCGGTTAACCTGACAAGAACAAGGAGCTGGCTTTCAGAGTTGCACTTCACTTTACCTCACATGAATGAACCTTCTGCGGTGTTTTAGGTACACCCATTAAATGCTGGAGTCGTCGAGTAGGTGTAGCAGTCCTTGCGTACCGTTCTTTGCCGGAGCCATGAGTACCATGTTCCTTTCAATTCCAAAAAGTTTTCAGCGTGGCATCTAAACCTCCTCCAGTTACTCACACCTGCAAAATTTGACTAGTCATTCGTTCCATTAGCTGATTGTACTATACACAGTGTCCCTCTACTCAGAGTAGACATGCATAAACTCATCCTTACCTTTGCTTTGCAGTACCAACTTTTCGGTAATAAATTATGACCTGCACATAGGAGTGGCTTGTTAGTACAAAAGGTATCATCTCTCCATGCGATTAAAATCAAGCACATCTGAATATTTAGACCTGACCTTGGTTTTTTTTCTTGCACAATGCCGCCGCAGCAACACAGGCCACCTTCCACACATTTCCTGCAACAACTTGATTTGTGCCATGGGGGGATACTACTGGCAGTGACTTCAACAGCTAGGCTGGTGCCATTCACCAGTTTTACCCCAAACTTTGGGTACTTCTGCAGATAAAGCTGCCCATTTCCATTGAGGCTAGATCTGGGCCTGTAAGACTGTATGTATCATATTGTTGTGAGCGTCATATCTATTTGTACTACTGTTTCTCTAGATTTTCCCTTAGCACATGTTGTTTGACCAACAATAGCTACACTGAATCAGTACTTGTAAATCATGATCATGTGAACTGACGATCAAGAAGAGGTTTGAACATCTGAAGAATCGTACCTGATTCATGAGTCCAACTTAGGCCCCTTCCCTGTCAACTTCACATACGGCATTTATAATCAGGTTATTAACTGCATCCTTCTTCCAGTTCAATCCATACTGCAGAAACATAAAGGTTAGTTATTTGGTTGTAACCGACATAAGCTATCTATCCAGCGAATTCTCTGTTTTTTTGTTACACAAAGTACTGTGAATCAACATATAACTGTATTTTGCTATTGCCCATGAGTGAATCCTGACTTTCTTCTTCATGGTATATTCCTCTAAACAGGGAACCAACAAGTACCATATGCCAAAAAAATTCACTGTAATCAGCTACTTTCAAACTGCTATACCTTCACACCATTACTACTGCCTATCATCTGAATTGGTTCCATGCATGCACTGCTACGGTATGCAGGCTATTCTTGTGAAGATCCTATAAGCCATTTTTTTTCTTTAAACAACAATAGTCATGACAACTGAAAGAATACTTGATATCAGTAGAATGTAGACTGGATTGAAAAACTGCAAACCTTATCAGTAGCAAAACACTGAAAACTCATTGTTTTCAGTAACTATGCCATCAAGTCTTGATGAGTACCAAACAAACACTAGAAAACCTGAACAGAAAGCAAACATAAATTAGGAATGTAGGAAATATCTGGTGCTAATCGCAAAATAGCAGTGTATGAAAAAAATTATCACCTTAATATAAGTAGCTTCACCCAAAGTCTCTTTTATTCCACACTTATGCCATGCTGATATTTTGACCGTGACACCCAAAATAGAAAAGTAGACTACCACGTCTTGATAAATGACAATAATCCAAGTATAAATGCGAAATATTAAGAATCCTATAAGATTAAACAAATACCTGCACAGAGAACCAAACCAAATGGTAATCACAAGTTCATTGGTAATTACATCAAGGAAAAGAAGAGAGACTTGCAGAACATTTACCGATATTTTTGTTGGTTTTCTCGACTTGTGGGAAGAACGCATCTTAAATACTTTCACTACCATTGATTTTTTTTGGAAATTAAATATAGCAGGAGTATAAGTGGATATAATTTTTACGGCGAGTACTTACCAGATTTTTATACAGGAAGGAAGACTGCAGCCACAAGACCCTCACTCATGTCATGAATGTGGCAAGTGTGTATGTATGGAAAGGGAAGATCTCTACAAGGCTAGAAGAATGTACAAGGTAACTCCAAGGCATTTTTCTGCACAGTGGATGAGAACAAATAAAGTGTTATTAAGCAGGATTGCAGGGAAAGGGCAAAGCAGAAAAACACAAGATAGTATGTTTGTGTTACCCTGGACTATGCCCTGATTTTTGGGATGGTTCCCCCTAACCCCCTGCACTGCTGTTTTAGCTCCTCGTTGTAGCAGAATCTAACATCTAGTTCTTGCACTGAGTTGGGGAGGCCATCGTTGGGCAACGATGAGACAGCTGGACAGTCTTGAATTGTTAATTTCTTGAGTCTGGTAAGGTTGCACAGCCCTGCAGGGAGTTGCTGAAGATCACAGAAACACTCAAACTGAAGTTGCCGGAGGGAGGAGAGGAGCTGGAGGGCGTCCTCTTGCTCGTTGCTTGGTCTTCAAGTAAACTCTCTTTACCTCCATAGTTTTCATAGGACTGAAACCTATCTTATCCAAGACAAAAATTCTTGCATGGCAAGGGATACGCTAGTAGAATAGTAAAAAAATAAAATTATAAGTTGAAGCAAATGAAGCATATGTTTAATTACAAAAAAAAGACTTGTCGTTGTGACTTACTCTATCCACTTCGAATGTCTCATCCAGCTTGATGCTGAAGCGCCTACCGTTAACTAGAAATTTCTGTCGCACATGCCACGCTTGTCTTCACAGTATTCGCACATAATGAAATCTTTCTCGTCGTCAGACATTTTCTATGTTCATATTTGAAACATTAATTGATAAACACTTACTAGTTCTATTAATTCAACTAATTCAACTAGTTCTATTAATTCAACTAGTTCTATTAACTCAACTAATTCAACTAAGCACTTACTAAAAAAACTAGTTCTATTAAGCTTCTTACTAAAAATAAACTAGTTCTATAGTAAAATATTAATTAATTATTAGATCATCAAATCTCGTATACCTAAATTTATCTAGCTAATTCATCTAACATTTGACATCAATATAGCTACATTATTTTCTATCTAATTCTTCTAACATTTGACATTAATATCTAACATTTCTATATATATAATCATCTAATAATTGACATTAATCTAACATTTATATAAATTAAAAGTATAAAAAACTAAAAAACAGAAAACAGAAAATAATTAAGAAAAATCTGTCTGTGTGTGTGTGTACTAGTGTGTGTGTGTGTGAGGGCCGCCAATGCGCGCGCGGCAGGGGCGGTCGATCTTACAGCGGGGAGACGGCCGGCGATGCGAGGCGACGGGGGGCGGCGACGTACGCGGACGGGCCAGGGGCGGCACGCGCGCGATCGACGACGGGGACGGCGGGCACGCGCCGCGAGGGGGATGGGGGCG
>NC_041383.1:53763220-53776901 GCF_002162155.2 Triticum dicoccoides
CGAGGGCCGGGGGCAGCGACGGGACGGCGATGGTGACGGGCGCGCACGACGGGGGCGGCGACGGGGACGTGCGCGGCGGTGACGGGGCGCGACGAGACGAAGCAGATGAAGAAGAAACTAAGTGATTTTTTTGTAAGTGCTATATATAGAGGGGCCTTCAGTACCGGTTGGGGCCACCAACCGGTACTAAAGGTCAAATTTGGCCAGGCAAATGGCGGGAAGCGCATCCCTATAGTACCGGTTCCTCGCTCCAACCGGTACTAAAGACCAATCCTTTAGTACCGGTTAGAGCCACAAACCGGGACTAAAGGGGTGCGCTGACGCAGGTCCGGTGCGGCAAGTTTACTCCCACCTCGCTAGCCGAGGGGCGTCCGCACAGGTTTATAAGCCCCAGTGCGATACCTCTCTTGAGCTCCTATCTACACTAGTAGAAAAACACCTATTAGTCCCGGTTCGTAAGGGCCTTTAGTCCCGGTTCATGAACCGGGACAAATGGGTCGTTACTAATGCCTCCACCCATTAGTCCCGGTTCAAACACGAACCGGGACAGATGTGCCTCCACGTGGCCGGTCCGCCGAGCCCAGTCAGGGGGGCCTTTGGTCCCGGTTGGTGGCACCAACCGGGACCAAAAGTCCATGTTTTTTTTAGAAAAGTGGCTGCTTTAGGGGTTTTGTGGGTTATTTTTAGGTTGTTATTAGCTACCTAATAGAAAGAAGTGTCCTCTCTTATATCTTCGTCCTTGGTTTATCAACGCTGCTGCTATATATGTTCATTTCACCCACTGATATAACATGCTCATGCATGATCGCATCATACATCATCATATATATATAATAACAAGTCCTACTAATATCATGCATCATCATAGAACTTCTACTCTTTATTAATAATAACTCATACGACCATCATCCTCATAGTCATCGAACCCAACCCTACATAATTGTTCTTAGCACATGATCATCAGTATCAGGTAGGACCTAAACACGTAAAATAGCATAAAACAATATAGCCCCTGACTCTCCATTATGAAGAATGGAGATCATCCTGTCTCCAATTCTTGCCCTTCGCTGCTTTTTGCTTCCAAGAAGCTCCTTACGACTGTCCATACATTTTTTCCATTCTTTGATTGTAATGTCTCCACTTCTTTTAGAAACCCGGTATGGACAGTTGAGATTCGTAGGACGACCTGGTTGTATGTTCAAAACATGAAGGCTACCATGCGTATACATCAGATGAGGCACACAATCATTCGGGATTATCTGTTGAAAAACATAGTAATAACTTCGTAGTTAGCAATGATGTACTAGTTTTAGAAGTGTGCAAAAAGATGCACAGATGTTGTAATAGTAAAAAATAATCTTACCAGGGTATCTCCATGGTAGTTACCGTAGTTCAACACGTGCACTAGTGGCACGTATTGACCATAATGTTGAGGAGTTTGATTGTAGATAATGTAATTCTCAAGATCAGTACAAAATGCGACCAGATGATTTTTCTCCTGATAAGTTAATTCGGAGCCTTCGGTGTAGTAGGTTCTGTCTACCATCTTCCACACATTCTTTGAAGAATGAAAATAAGCTGTCAATGGAGATAAGTTGTCAACTATATATTTTGAAATAAACAATATAAATTACTTAATAACTATGTTAAGCTCACATGGGGGAAGAATTGGTGGTGTATCCACAAGGACCCAAATCGAAGGTCTCTCTTGCTCAACTGTAGGATCACCAAGATCCATGGTGACAAGCATACCCTCATCAAGACCATACATCTTGCAAAGTTCTTCCCAATTTTTGCAACCAAAATGGGTTACACTCTGAGCATTGTACATTTTTACTTGAAAATCCACACCATGATGGGTACTTAGGATAATTTTTTTAGTTTCGAAACTTTCATGGTCTTCAAAACACATCCTCTCTAAGACATAGCGTCTTGCAAAGCATGAGATAAGCTAGTCGAATTGGAAAAGATGAAAAATATACGTTAAAATAGTTGAAGTCGTGCTTAATTACGAAAAAAAAACTATTGTCATCGTTGCGTACCGTATGAACATCGCAGGTCTCCTCGAGCTTAATGCTGAAGCGCCGATCTTCGTCCAGCTCAATGAACCTGTCGCAGATACCTCGTTCGTCGTGGCACCAGTCGCACTCCCCTGGGCAGTTTTCGTCGTCCGATGAGTACGACATTTCCGGCCTATGTTCATAATTCAAATATTAAACTAGATCATTATTATTAATCACGGGTTGACTATCGATGATCGATGTACGTAGCTCCTCCTTTCATTCCCGATTGCATTATTATACCAAATTGTCTAGCACACGGGAATGAAGAAGAACTTATCCAATATGAGCGTTCTATAAGCAAAACCAAATCATAAAATAAGCAAAACCAAATCATAAAATAAAGTATAGTATTCAAATTAGCATGCATTCAATAATTATAAGCAAAAGTACATCATCTCTTGGTGTCCGTACATCGTCGAATATTATCACTAATACAACTAGAACCGTAGCGCCTGACGGGTATCGAGGCAGGCGGTGGACACTCAAAGATAAGGAACCATCACAGGATCATAGCTCCAGTGAGATCCCTGAAGAACTTGCCAGGTATTGTCGAACCTGCCCTCCAATGCAACCATGTAGCGACGGACGTGCTCGTCCTCCTCGCTGACACGGTGACGTACCACCTCCGCGGTGTCCGGAAGCCTCACCACCGTCACTGGCCCACGCGACCGCCACCAAACAAGGATCGGGTCAACAACGGGCTGCCTCCTCACCAACCTACGTCCCCCAGTGTTGGGGAACGTAGTAATTTCAAATTTTTCCTACGCACACGCAAGATCATGGTGATGGTATAGCAACGAGAGGGGAGAGTGTCGTCCACGTACCCTCGTAGACCGTAAGCGGAAGCATTATGACAACGCGGTTGATGTAGTCGTACGTCTTCACGATCCGACCGATCCAAGCACCGAACGTACGGGGCCTCCGAGTTCAGCACACGTTCAGCTCGATGATGATCTCCGGCCTCCGATCCAGCCGAGCTCCGGAGATGAGTTCCGTCAGCACGACGGCGTGGTGACGATGATGATGTTCTACCGGCGCAGGGCTTCGCCTAAACTCCGCGACGATATGACCGAGGTGGAATATGGTGGAGGGGGGCACCGCACAAGGCTAAGGAACGATCCGTAGATCAACTTGTGTGTCATGGGGTGCCCCCCTGCCCCCGTATATAAAGGAGCAAGGGGGAGGGGGCGGCCGGCCTAGGAGGGGGCGGCCGGCCTAGGAGGGGGCGCGCCATGGGGAGTCCTACTCCCACCGGGAGTAGGACTCCCTCCTTCCTTGTTGGAGTAGGAGAAAGGGGAAAGAGGGGAAGAGGAGGAAGGAAAAGGGGGCCGCACCCCTTGTCCAATTCGGACCAGAGGGGGGCTGCGCGCCTCCTTCCTTTCGTCCTCTCTCCTCTAATCCCGTATGGCCCAATAAGGCCCATATACTCCCCGGCGAATTCCCGTAACTCTCCGGTACTCCGAAAAATACCCGAATCACTCGGAACCTTTCCAAACTCCGAATATAGTCGTCCAATATATCGATCTTTACGCCTCGACCATTTCGAGACTCCTCGTCATGTCCCCGATCTCATCTGGGACTCCGAACTCCTTCGGTACATCAAAACTCATAAACTCATAATATAACTGTCATCGAAACCTTAAGCGTGCGGACCCTACGGGTTCGAGAACTATGTAGACATGACCTAGAATTATTCTTGGTCAATAACCAATAGCGGGACCTGGATGCCCATATTGGTGTTGGAAATATGCCCTAGAGGCAATAATAAAAGTATTATTATATTTCCTTGTTCATGATAATTGTCTTTTATTCATGCTATAATTGTATTATCCGGAAATCATAATACACGTGTGAATACATAGACCACAATATGTCCCTAGTGAGCCTCTAGTTGACTTGCTCGTTGTGATCAACAGATAGTCATGGTTTCCTGTCTATGGACATTGGATGTCGTTGATAAGGGATCACATCATTAGGAGAATGATGTGATGGACAAGACCCAATCCTAAGCATAGCACAAAGATCGTGTAGTTCGTTTGCTAGAGCTTTTCCAATGTCAAGTATCTCTTCCTTAGACCATGAGATCGTGTAACTCCTGGATACCGTAGGAGTGCTTTGGGTGTATCAAACGTCACAACGTAACTGGGTGACTATAAAGGTGCACTACAGGTATCTCCAAAAGTGTCTGTTGGGTTGACACGGATCGAGACTGGGATTTGTCACTCCGTGTAAACGGGGAGGTATCTCTGGGCCCACTCGGTAGGACATCATCATAATGTGCACAATGTGACCAAGGGGTTGATCACGGGATGATGTGTTGCGGAACGAGTAAAGAGACTTGCCGGTAACAAGATTGAACAAGGTATCGGTATACCGACGATCGAATCTCGGGCAAGTATAATACCGCTAGACAAAGGGAATTGTATACGGGATCGACTGAGTTCTTGACATCGTGGTTCATCCGATGAGATCATCGTGGAACATGTGGGAGCCAACATGGGTATCCAGATCCCGCTGTTGGTTATTGACCGGAGAACGTCTCGGTCATGTCTACATGTCTCCCGAACCCGTAGGGTCTACACACTTAAGGTTCGATGACGCTAGGGTTATAAAGGAAGTATGTATGTGGTTACCAAATGTTGTTCGGAGTCTCGGATGAGATCCCTGACGTCACGGGGAGTTCCGGAATGGTCCGGAGGTAAAGATTTATATATGGAAAGTTGTTGTTCGGGTTCCGGAAAAAGTTCGGGTTTTTTCGGTATTGTACCGGGAAGCTTCCAGAAGGTTCCGGAGGATTCCGGAGGGGTCCGGAGGTCCGGAAATTGTTCCACCATGTCCAATACAGTAGCATGGGCTGTAAGGGGGCGCCCTAGCCTTAATGGGCCATGGGAACCAGCCCCCCCAAGGCCCATGCGCATGGGAGAGGGAAAACCCTAAGGGGGAGGGCCTCCACTTGACTTGGGAGGCACTCCTCCCCCCTTTGTCTGCCGCCCCCTCCTCAGATTGGATCTGAGGGGCCGGCCCCCCTCTCCCTTGCCCCTATATATATGTGGGGGGTGGGAGGGCAGCCGCACCACAAGTTCTGGCGCAGCCCTCCCCTCTCCCAAGTACTCCTCCTCTCCCGTGGTGCTTGGCGAAGCCCTGCAGGATAGCCACGCTCCTCCATCACCACCACGCCGTTGTGCTGCTGCCGGACGGAGTCTTCCTCAACCTCTCCCTCTCTCCTTGCTGGATCAAGGCATGGGAGACGTCACCGGGCTGTACGTGTGTTGAACGCGGAGGTGCCGTCCGTTCGGCACTAGGATCTCTGGTGATTTGGATCACGACGAGTACGACTCCTTCAATCCCGTTCTCTTGAACGCTTCCACTCAGCGATCTACAAGGGTATGTAGATGCACTCTCCTTCCCCTCGTTGCTGGTTTCTCCATAGATAGATCTTGGTGACACGTAGGAAAATTTTGAATTTCTGCTACGTTCCCCAACAATTGGCTCCTACATATTCTACGAAGATCTTTATCGGTCAAACCGCATAACAACATACGTTGTTCCCTTTGTCATCGGTATGTTACTTGCGCGAGATTCGATCGTCGGTATCCAATACCTAGTTCAATCTCGTCACCGGCAAGTCTCTTTACTCGTTACGTAATGCATCATCCCGTAACCAACTCATTGGTGACATTGCTTGCAAGGCTTATAGTGATGTGCATTACCGAGAGGGCCCAGAGATACCTCTCCGACAATCGGAGTGACAAAACCTAATCTCGAAATACGCCAACTCAACATGTACCTTCGGAGACACCTGTAGTACTCCTTTATAATCACCCAGTTACGTTGTGACGTTTGGTAGTACCCAAAGTGTTCCTCCAGTAAACGGAAGTTGCATAATCTCATAGTTACAGGAACATGTATAAGTCATGAAGAAAGAAATAGCAACATACTAAACGATCAAGTGCTAAGCTAACGGAATGGGTCAAGTCAATCACATCATTCTCCTAATGATGTGATCCCGTTAATCAAATGACAACTCTTTTGTCAATGGCTAGGAAACATAACCATCTTTGATAAACGAGCTAGTCAAGTAGAGGCATACTAGTGACACTATGTTTGTCTATGTATTCACACATGTATTATGTTTCCGGTTAATACAATTCTAGCATGAATAATAAACATTTATCATGATATGAGGAAATAAATAATAACTTTATTATTGCCTCTAGGGCATATTTCCTTCAGTCTCCCGCTTGCACTAGAGTCGATAATCTAGTTCACATCGCCATGTGATTTAACACCAATATTCATATCTGTATATGATTAACACCCATAGTTCACATCGTCATGTGACCAACACCCAAAGGGTTTACAAGAGTCAATAATCTAGTTCACATCGCTATGTGGTTAACACCCAAAGTGTACTAAGGTGTGATCATGTTTTGCTCGTGAGAGAAGCTTAGTCAACGGGTCTGTCACATTCAGAACCGTATGTATTTTGCAAATATTCTATGTCCACAATGCTCTGTACGGAGCTACTCTAGCTAATTGCTCCCACTTTCAATATGTATCCAGATTGAGACTTAGAGTCATCTGGATTGGTGTAAAAGCTTGCATTGTTGTAACTTTTTATGACGGGCTCTTTTATCACCTCCATAATCAAGAAACATGTCCTTAGTCCTCACTAAGGATATTCTTGACCGCTGTCCAGTGATCTACTCTTAGATCAAAATTGTATTCCTTTGTCAAACTCAGATCAAGGTATACAATAGGCCTGGTTCACAACATAGCATACTTTATAGAACCTATGACTGAGGCATAGGGAATGACTTTTCATTCTCTTTTTATTTTCTGTCATGGTCGGGTCTTGAGTCTTACTCAACTTCACACCTTTGCATCACAGGCAAGAACCTTTCTTTGACTGTTCTATTTTGAACTACTTCAAAATCTTGACAAGGTATGTACTTATTGAAAAACTTATCAAGCGTCTTGATCTATCTCAATAGATCTTGATGCTCAATATGTAAGTAGCTTTACTGAGATCTTTCTTTTAAAGAACTCCTTTCAAATACTCCTTTATGCTTTCCAGAAAAATTCTACATCATTTCTGATCAACAATATGTTACTCACATATATTTATCAGAAAGGCGTAGTGCTCCCACTCACTTTATTGTAAATACAGGCTTCACTGCAAGTCCGTATAAAACTATATGCTTTGATCAACTTATCAAAGCGTATATTCCAACTCCGAGATGCTTGCACCAGTCCATAGATGGATCGCTGGAGCTTGCACATTTTGTTAGCACCTTTAGGATTGACAAAACCTTCTGGTTGCATCATATACAACACTTCTTTAAGAAAACCATTAAGGAATGCAGTTTTGACATCCATTTGCCAGATTTCATAAAATGTGGCAATTGCTAACATGATTCGGACAAACTTTTAAGCATCGATATGAGTGAGAAAATCTCATTGTATTCAACATCTTGAACTTTGCCAAAAACCTTTTTCGACAAGTCTAGCTTTGTAGATAGTAATACTACTATCAGCATCTGTCTTCCTCTTGAAGATCCATTTATTCTTAATGACTCACCGATCATCGGGCAAGTCAATCAAAGTCCACACTTTGTTCTCATACATGGATCCTATCTCAGATTTCATGGCCTCAAGCCATTTCGCGGAATCTGGGCTTATCATCGCTTCCTCATAGTTCGTAGGTTTGTCATGGTGAAGTAACATGATCTCCAGAACAGGATTACCGTACCACTCTGGTGCGGATCTCACTCTGTTTTACCTACGAGGTTCGGTAGTAACTTGATCTGAAGTTTCATGATCATCATCATTATCTTCCTCACTAATTGGTGTAGCAATCACTGGAACTGATTTCTGTGATGAACTACTTTCCAATTCGGGAGAAGGTACAATTACCTTATCAAGCTCTACTTTCCTCCCACTCACTTCTTTCGAGAGAAACTTCTTCTCTAGAAAGGATCCATCTTAGCAACGAATAACTTGCCTTCGGATCTGTGATAGAAGGTGTACCCAATAGTTACCTTCGGGTATTCTATGAAGACGCACTTCTCCGATTTGGGTTCGAGCTTATCAGGTTGGAACTTTTTCACATAAGCATCGCAGCCCCAAACTTTAAGAAACGACAACTTTTGGTTTCTCGCCAAACCACAGTTCATAAGGCGTCATCTCAACGGATTTTGGTGGTGCCCTATTTAAAGTGAATGCAGCTGTCTCTAATGCATAACCCCAAAACGATAGTGGTAAATCGATAAGAGACATCATAGATCGCACCATATCAAATAAAGTGCGGTTACGACGTTCGGACACACCATAACGTTGTGGTGTTCCAGGTGGCGTGAGCTGTGAAACTATTCCACATTGTTTTAATTGAAGACCAAACTCGTAACTCAAATATTCATCTCCACGATCAGATCGCAGAAACTTTATTTTCTTGTTACGATGATTTTCCACTTCACTCTGAAATTCTTTGAACCTTTCAACTATTTCAGACTTATGTTTCATCAAGTAGATATACCCATATCTGCTCAAATCATCTTGTGAAGGTCAGAAAATAATGATACTTGCCACGAGCATTCATACTCATTGGTCTGCATACATCAGTATGTATTATTTCCAATAAGTCGGTAGCTCGTTCCATTGTTCCGAAGAACGGAGTTTTAGTCATCTTGCCCAAAAGGCACGGTTCGCAAGCATCAAATGATTCATAACCAAGTGATTCCGAAAATCCATCTTTATGGAGTTTCTTCATGCGCTTTACACTGATATGACCCAAACGGCAGTGCCACAAATAAGTTACACTATCATTATTAAATTTGCATCTTTTGGCATAAATACTATGAATATGTGTATCACTACGATCGAGATCCAACAAACTATGTTCATTGGGTGTGTGACCATCAAAGGTCTTATTCATGTAAACAGAACAACAATTATTCTCTGATTTTAAATGAATAACCGTATTGGAATAAACACGATCAAATCATATTCATGCTCAACGCAAACGCCAAATAACATTTATTTAGGTTTAACACTAATCCCGAAAGTATAGGGAGTGTGCGATGATGATCATATCAATCTTGGAACTACTTCCAACACTCATCGTCACTTTCCCTTCAACTAGTCTCTGTTTATTCTGTAACTCCTGTTTCGAGTTACTAATCTTAGCAACCGAACCAGTATCAAATACTCAGGGGCTACTATAAACACTAGTAAGGCACACATCAATAATCTGTATATCAAATATACCCTTGTTCACTTTGCCATCCTTCTCATCCACCAAATATTCAGGGCATTTCCGCTTCCAGTGACCATTTCCTTTGCAGTGTAAGCACTCAGTTTCAGGCTTTGGTCCAGCTTTGGTCTTCTTCACGGGAGTGACAACTTGCTTGTCTTTCCACTTGAAGTTCCCTTTCTTTCCCTTTGCCCTTCTCTTGAAACTAGTGGTCTTGTCAATCATCAACACTTGATGCTCTTTCTTGATTTCTACCTTCGTCGATTTCAACATCACGAAGAGCTTGGGAATCGTTTACGTCATCCCTTGAATTCTATAGTTCATCACGAAGTTATAGTAACTTAGTGATGGTGACTAGGGAATTCTGTCAATCACCATCTTATCTGGAAGATTAACTCCCACTTGATTCAAGCGATTGAAGTACCCAGACAATCTAAGTACATGCTCACTAGTTGAGCGATTCTCCTCCATCTTTTAGCTATAGAACTTGTTGGAGACTTCATATCTCTCAACTCGGGTATTTGCTTGAAATATTAACTTCAATTCCTGGAACATCTCATATGGTCCATGACGTTCAAAACGTCTTTGAAGTCCCGATTCCAAGCCATAAAGCATGGTGCACAAAACTATCAAGTAGTCATCATATTGAGCTAGCCAAACGTTCATAACGTCTGCATCTGCTCCTGCAATAGGTATGTCACCTAGCGGTGCATTAAGGACATAATTCTTCTGTGCAGCAATGAGGATAAACCTCAGATCACGGATCCAATCCGCATCATTGCTACTAACGTCTTTCAACACAATTTTCTCTAGGAACATATCAAAATAAACATATGAAAGCAACAACGCGAGCTATTGATCTACAACATAGATATGCTAATACTACCAGGACTAAGTTCATGATAAATTAAAGTTCAATTAATCATATTACTTAAGAACTCCCACTTAGATAGACATCTCTCTAGTCATCTAAGTGATCACGTGATCCAAATTAACTAAACCATGACCGATCATCACGTGAGATGGAGTAGTTTTCAATGGTGAACATCACTATGTTGATCATATCTACTATATGATTCACGCTCGACCTTTCGGTCTCCGTGTTCCGAGGCCATATCTGCATATGCTAGGCTCGTCAAGTTTAACCTGAGTATTCCGCGTGTGAAAAACTGGCTTGCACCCGTTGTAGATGGACGTAGAGCTTATCACACCCGATCATCACGTGGTGTCTGGGCACGACGAACTTTGGCAACGGTGCATACTCAGGGAGAACACTTCTTGATAATTAGTGAGAGATCATCTTAAAATGCTACCGTCAATAAAAGCAAGAATAAGATGTATAACAGATAAACATCATATGCAATCAAAATATGTGACATGATATGGCCATGATCATCTTGCGCCTTTGATCTCCATCTCCAAAGTACTGTCATGATCTTTATCATCACCGGCATGACACCATGATCTTCATCATCTTGATCTATATCAATGTGTCGTCACATGGTCGTCTCGCCAACTATTGCTCTTGCAACTATTGCTATCGCATAGCGATAAAGTAAAGCAATTATTTGGCACTTGCATCTTATGCAACAAAGAGACAATCATAGGGCTTCTGCCAGTTGCCGATAACTTCAACAAAACATGATCATCTCATACAACAACTTATATCTCATCACGTCTTGACCATATCACATCACAACATGCCCTGCAAAAACAAGTTAGACGTCCTCTACTTTGTTTGTTGCAAGTTTTACGTGGCTGCTACGAGCTTAAGCAAGAACCAATCTCACCTACGCATCAAAACCACAACGATAGTTTGTCAAATAGACTCCGTTTTAACCTTCGCAAGGACCGGGCATAGCCATACTTAGTTCAACTAAAGTTGGAGAAACTGACACCCGCCAGCCACCTGTGTGCAAAGCACGGCGGTAGAACCAGTCTCGCGTAAGCGTATGCGTAATGTCGGTCCGGGCCGCTTCATCCAACAATACCGCCGAACCAAAGTATGACATGCTGGTAGGCAGTATGACTTATATTGTCCACAACTCACTTGTGTTCTACTCGTGCATATAACATCAAACCATAAAATCTAGGCTCTGATACCACTGTTGGGGAACGTAGTAATTTCAAAATTTTCCTACGCACACGCAAGATCATGGTGATGGTATAGCAACGAGAGGGGAGAGTGTCGTCCACGTACCCTCGTAGACCGTAAGCGGAAGCGTTATGACAACGCGGTTGATGTAGTCGTACGTCTTCACGATCCGACCGATCCAAGCACCGAACGTACGGGGCCTCCGAGTTCAGCACACGTTCAGCTCGATGACGATCTCCGGCCTCCAATCCAGCCGAGCTCCGGAGATGAGTTCCGTCAGCACGACGGCGTGGTGACGATGATGATGTTCTACCGGCGCAGGGCTTCGCCTAAACTCCGCGACGATATGACCGAGGTGGAATATGGTGGAGGGGGGCACCGCACACGGCTAAGGAACGATCCGTAGATCAACTTGTGTGTCATGGGGTGCCCCCCTGCCCCCATATATAAAGGAGCAAGGGGGAGGGGCGGCCGCCCTAGGAGGGGGCACGCCATGGGGAGTCCTACTCCCACCGGGAGTAGGACTCTCTCCTTCCTTGTTGGAGTAGGAGAAGGGGGAAAGAGGGGGAGAGGAGGAAGGAAAAGGGGGCCGCACCCCTTGTCCAATTCGGACCAGAGGGGGGCTGCGCGCCTCCTTCCTTTCGGCCTCTCTCCTCTAATCCGGTATGGCCCAATAAGGCCCATATACTCCCCGGCGAATTCCCGTAACTCTCCGGTACACCGAAAAATACCCGAATCACTCGGAACCTTTCCGAACTCCGAATATAGTCGTCCAATATATCGATCTTTACGTCTCGACCATTTCGAGACTCCTCGTCATGTCCCCGATCTCATCCGGGACTCCGAACTCCTTCGGTACATCAAAACTCATAAACTCATAATATAATTCTCGTCGAAACCTTAAGCGTGCGGACCCTACGGGTTCGAGAACTATGTAGACATGACCTAGAACTATTCTTGGTCAATAACCAATAGCGGGACTTGGATGCCCATATTGGCTCCTACATATTCTACGAAGATCTTTATCGGTCAAACCGCATAACAACATACGTTGTTCCCTTTGTCATCGGTATGTTACTTGCGCGAGATTCGATCGCCGGTATCCAATACCTAGTTCAATCTCGTCACCGGCAAGTCTCTTTACTCGTTACGTAATGCATCATCCCGTAACCAACTCATTGGTCACATTGCTTGCAAGGCTTATAGTGATGTGCATTACCAAGAGGGCCCAGAGATACCTCTCCGACAATCGAAGTGACAAAACCTAATCTCGAAATACGCCAACTCAACATGTACCTTCGGAGACACCTGTAGTACTCCTTTATAATCACCCAGTTACGTTGTGACGTTTGGTAGTACCCAAAGTGTTCCTCCAGTAAACGGGAGTTGCATAATCTCATAGTTACAGGAACATGTATAAGTCATGAAGAAAGCAATAGCAACATACTAAATGATCAAGTGCTAAGCTAACGGAATGAGTCAAGTCAATCACATCATTCTCCTAATGATGTGATCCCGTTAATCAAATGAAAACTCTTTTGTCCATGGCTAGGAAACATAACCATCTTTGATAAACGAGCTAGTCAAGTAGAGGCATACTAGTGACACTATGTTTGTCTATGTATTCACACATGTATTATGTTTCTGGTTAATACAATTCTAGCATGAATAATAAACATTTATCATGATATGAGGAAATAAATAATAACTTTATTATTGCCTCTAGGGCATATTTCCTTCACCCGGAAGGTAGCACCTCCCAATACCAGCCTGGTGGAGCCCAGTCCCGAACATGGCCCTGATCAAGCAGGCCTCCACCGCCGAGTCGACGACGACGAGGATGCGGGATAGGCATCACCGACGGCGATGCGGGAACTACTTCTATATATAGTTAAATAAAGTAGTTTTATTAATTAAATCAACTATCTAGTTCAACTACTAAGCACTTACTATAAATAAATAAGTAGTACTTACTAAAAACAAACTACTTCTATATATAGTAAAATAAATTAGTTTATTAAATCAACTAGCTAGTTCAACTATATATAAACTACTTCTTATTTTTGTTCCTTCTTCTAAATACTATGAACAAAAAAATCATTAAAATTCTATAAACAAAATTAATTACACAATCTAAATATCACCAAAAAAATCTATTAACAATAATATCACCAAACATGCATATTCAATAATAATATCACCAAAAAAATCTATTAACAGAAAAAAAAATCTAACATAATATGAACAAATTAATTACTACACATCTAATCC
>NC_041383.1:53777539-53778555 GCF_002162155.2 Triticum dicoccoides
GCGCGGGGCAGGGCTGCGCGGGGCGGCGACGGCCTCGGGGCATGGCGGGGCGGGGCGGCGACGGCGTCGGGGCGGGGCGGCGACGGTGAGGTGGCGGCAGGGAGACGCTGCGACGGGAGTTGAGGAGAAGAGATCGAAGTCGCGCTAAGTGCTGTATATATAGCAAAGGCTTTGGTCTCGGTTCGTGAAACCAACCGGGACTAATGCCCCCCTTTAGACCCGGTTGGAGCCACCAACCGGGACCAATTGCCTCTTTTCAGCAGCCCAACGAAGACCTTTGGTCCCGGTTGGTGGCTCCAACCGGGACAAAAGAGGGGCATTGGTCCCGGTTGGTCCCACCAACCGGGACCAAAGAGGGGCATTGGTACCGGTTGGTGCCACCAACCGGTACCAATGGACCCGTCTAACTACTTTTTTATTTTCTGCAGCTGTTTTTTAGTTGATTCTTCCTGCAGCTGTTTTTTTAGTCCCATCTCGCCAAGCGAGAGGCACTCGCAGCTGTTTATAAGCCCTGAGTGCAGAGACGATAACGAAGAGCCTCAATGCTCACCTGCACGTTGGTTAGCTTCAAGCCTTGAGGAATAGGGTAGACTGCACAGAGCTATGTGCAGTGCAGCTGACACTATTCCGAAAGGCTTGAAGCAAATTAACGAGCATTGCGCCTCTTTTTTATTTTTAATGACTTATTTTTAATGACTTGTGACAACTCAGAAATAAAAAGAAAAGAATAAATGTAGCAGAAAAGAAAAAAACTATATAAAAAACCACTCAAAAATAATTTTGATTAACTTTACTATAAAAAATGAGCATAGATGCTTATTTTTAATGACTTATTACAACTCAGAAATAAAAGAAAAAAAATAGAAGAAAAAATATTTGTGATTAACTTTACTAAAAAATGAGCATAGATGCTTATTTTTAATGACTTATCACAATTCAGAAATAAAAAGAAAAGAATAAATGTAGCAGAAAAGAAAAAAAACTATATAAAAAACCACTCAGAAATAAATAGAAGA
>NC_041383.1:53779422-53908588 GCF_002162155.2 Triticum dicoccoides
TGCTTATTTTTAATGACTTATTACAACTCAAAAATAAAAAGAAAAGAATAAATGTAGTAGAAAAGAAAAAAAAACTATACCACTCAGTAATAAATAGAAGAAAAAATAATTTTGATTAACTTTACTAAAAAAATGAGCATAGATGCTTATTATTTAATGACTTATTACAACTCAGAAATAACAAGAAAAAAATAAATAGAAGAAAAAATATTCGTGATTAACTTTACTAAAAAGAAAAAAACTATGTAAAAAACTATTCAGAAATGAGCATAGATGCGCTTATAGAGAAAATTCAACCTAAATTCATAATAAATTTCTACTAACTTCAGAGAAATTCATTATGAATTTAGGTTAAATTCCCTATATAAGGGCATCTATTTTTATTTTGAGAGGAGCTCAATAAGACAGAGAGGGAGGGGCTTATAAACTGGTCTGAGCCCCCTTCGGTTGGCGAGGTGGGACTAAACTCTGGCCGCAATGAGGACCAACCCTTTAGTCCCGGTTGGTGGCCTGAACCGGGACTAAAGGGCTGCCTTTGGTCCCGGTTCATACCACCAACCGGGACCAATGGTGTGGGGCCAGGAGCGAGGTCCATTGGTCCCGGTTCGTCCCACCAACCGGGACCAATAGGTCCAGACGAACCGGGACCAATGGCCCACGTGGCCCGGCCGGCCCCCGAGGCTCACGAACCGGGTCCGATGCCCCCATTGGTCCCGGTTCTGGATTGAACCGGGACTAATGGGCTGGGCCGGCCTGGACCATTGGCCCGTTTTCTACTAGTGCTATAGCAGGCTTCTCGGCCTAACTTTGCCGTCTGCCCTGTCGGCCTGCTCGGCCTTATGGGCCTGTATCCTGGTCCAAGGCCAAGCAGGTCCACTGGGCAGCGCGCAGAGTTCTTCTTATGTAGTTTTTTTCTGCTTTATTTATTTATTTCTGAGTTGTTTTATGCTGTATTTAGAGTTTCTTTGTGAATATTTTTGCTTTAGGTACAAAAAATTTAATACTCTTTTATTTATTTCTGAGTTGTTTTATGCTGTATTTAGAGTTTCGTTGTGAATATTTATTGCTTTAGGGTACAAAAATTTAATATTCTTTTATTTATTTCTGAGTTGTTTCATGTTGTATTTAGAGTTTCTTTGTGAATATTTTTGCTTTAGGGTACAAAATTTTTAATATTCTTTTATTTATTTCTGAGTTGTTTTATGCTGTATTTAGAGTTTCTTTGTGAATATTTGTGCTTTAGGTATAAAAGATTTAATATTCTTTTATTTATTTCTGAGTTATTTTATGCTGTATTTAGAGTTTCTTTGTGAATATTTTTGCCTTTGTAACACATGAGTTTTCATCCGAAACCCTGATACTTCGAAAGAGATTGTCTAGTTTGTACACGAAGTGCATCCAGCTTTTGCCGTAATCCTCTCAACCTTTTTGCACATGGTATGTGGGTGAAATGATGATACTATGCCAACTTTAAACCTTTTCAGAGTTCATTTGTAGTGTTTTTCAATATAAGGGTCATTTAGCTCAAAAATATAGTATATGCATGAAAAATAGAAAATGAAGGCAGAAAGAGTTGAAAGTTGATGACGTGGCTTTGAATGGTGCAAACTGAACACTCAAAAAGTCTGGAGTTGTAAGTTTAGAAAAATATGAGAAGTTCCTTTGTAACAGATGAGTTTTCGTCTGAAACCCTGATACTTCGAAAGAGATTGTGTAAACATGTAGAAATATATATCAAAAATACATTGATCAGTAGCGCCTTTCAGCCAAAACGCGCTACTGCTATGTGTAAACATGTAAAAATATCCATAAAAAATACATTGATCATCAATGATCTTTTTATGTAGAATCTGAATTGTCAATATGAATATTCACCGGTTTAAAAACCGGTGAAGATTCCTATTGCGGTCACAGATCCTACACATAGAGTTCAATGTAGACCAAGTGCTCGTGATAGTTTGAGAAGTAACATATTTAAGGTAGTAAAAACCCTGTTAGCGGAGCAAGGTGGGACTAAAAAACTGTTGCAGAAAGAATGAACTAAAAAACTCTAGTACCGATTTGTGGCATGAACCGACCTATAAGTCATGGTGGGGCCGCATCCTGACACAAGCCTGCCACCACCGCTTTTGTACCGCCTAGCTGTTGGAACCGGCACTAATGATCACATTAATGCCGGTTCTATTATAAACCGGGACTAAAGAGTTGAACATTGCCCTTTTTCTACTAGTGGGGGCTGTGTATGATGGCTTTCCAGGCGAGAAGGGCTCCCGCTTGTTCTTCCAGGAGGGATGGGGGTGGTGCAGCGATGGCATGAGAAAGCAAGACTAGCAGGAGAATGAGCGAGACGAGCTTTAGGTGAGGCGAGGTCTCCATGGCTAGTCGCATGGCAACTGGAGTAGGTTATTTGTTTTGTGCCGGTGGAGCTCAACGGAAAGTCTCTTCTTATAGAGGTTCATTTGTATTGGCGTAGCTCTCACCATGGGGCCCGGAGGTGATGCGAGAGACAGCTCCGCGTACGACTTGAGGGACTAGCATTCCCATGGAGTCGTCGTCGGAGGAAGACGATGACGAGATTCCATCCGTGTGTTGATCGTCATATGTTGCGTGGAATGGTAATCATACGGGACTGATCATGTCCACAGTTTGATTTCCAAAAAAATATATAGCAAAACCCGATCGAAACAGAACGAAACAAACTGTGTCCACGTAAAATAGATTTATTTATTTGGAGCTAGGGGGTAGATTTTTGCACCAGTAAACCCCGATCGAGGCAGACAAGTCGTGTTGAAAAGTCACCCGGGTGAGTGAATTGCAGAAAACCACCACATTAAAGCGTAGGTTTGCAGAAAACACTCTTTTACGAATTTGGGACAAAAAACACTGATTTTTAGTCTAATCTTTTGCAAAAAACACTGATCGGCTGCTTTAGGCATTTTAACCACGATTATGACATGTGGGGGCCGCGTTTGCTGAGGTGGCGTAACGGTTCGCAACAGATAACGTAGGCTGGTATTTTTTGCAAAGAACCCCTCTCTTTGAAAAATAAATCCCACAACACCCATCCAATCCGGATCGGGATTGGGATCGGAGGCCACCGCCGCCAAACTGCACTGCCACACCGCGGTGCTCGTCACTGGTCAAGCAGTGGCGGCGCTGCGCAAAACTGGAGCAAGCAGCGGCGGCGGCGGCTGTGCGACCGCGACTAGTGGCGGTGACGCGCAGCAGCGGTGCGGCCGCGAGTAGTGCGAGCAGCAGCGGCGGTGCACAGCAACGGCACGGTCGCGAGCAGCCGCGACGGGGACACACAGCAGCGGTGTAGCCGCAGGCAGTGCGAGCAGCAGCGGCGGCTGGTGGCAGCGCGCAACAGCGGCGGGCGGTGGCGCGAAGCAGCGGCGAGTTGAGCGAGCTCGTAGCCTCCCAGGAGCTCCGACGAGGTGAGCTTGTGGCAGCCACACGCGTGTGCCGGTGCCCTCTACTCCCGCCAGCAGCCCAAAATCCATAGATGGAGAAGATTGCTTTTTGTTTTTTGCTTGAAGGTTGTTCTTGTAAAATTACAGGACTGTTTTGTAAATCTAGAAAATCCCTCATCTAACATCGTCTATTGCCAACTGTTACGCCACGTCGTCAAATAGGGCCCCACATGTCATAATCATGGTTAAAATGCCTAAAGCAACCGATCAGTGTTTTCTGCAAAAGTTTAGACCAAGAATCAGTGTTTTTTGTCCCAAATTCGTAAAAGAGTGTTTTCTGCAAACCTACGCTTCAATGTGGTGGTTTTCTGCAATTCACTCCACCCGGGCAGATAGGTCTCTCTCCATTTGATTTTACACTGTTGTGCCGTGCTGGAAAGTCACCCGGGAAGATAGGCCTCTCTCCGTTTGATTTTACATTGTTGTGTCGTGCTGAAAAGTCACCCGGGCAGATAGGCCTCTCTCAGTTTGATTTTACACTGCCGTGCCAGACTAGTGAGTTATATATGGTTGATTCACGTGGAAATTCTATTACTCTGAACCGCTAATGTACCGAAAACAAACTGTATCCATGTAAATTATATAGTTGGGCATTGATTTTAGGATAAGCATAACCCATACTGCTCCTGAAAAACTATGATGTAAACCATATAGAGCGATGAGCAAATGTTACAATACTTAATTCGTACATAATTTTGACCTAAACCACAATAGCATTCACACCCTGGTGATAGTTGTTCCCTAGAGGGGGAAAAACTTTATAGTTGGTGTACAAAATCAAACTTTGAGAATGCGGGGCAATTGTGTTATCCAAATGTAATTATACATTTCACTTATTATTGAAGGACAGAATCAGGGAGACAAATCCCCCTGGTGAAATTTTATATATAACTAAGTTTATTAAAGGACAGAATCAGGGAGACATATCACTCATTATACATAACTAAGTTTATATATGTCAAAGTCAAACCATGACAGAGCTTATACCGACAAAAAGCCTTCAGCTCCCGCTAGTGAAGATGGTGCAGGAGATTAAACTCAAGCTTTGCAAGCTCTAGCAATGACAGGTTGCATGCTTGCTCGTGTTTGTACTCTGCAATATAATACTCCCTCCGTCCGAAAAATCTTGTCCCAAATTTGTCCCTCAAATGGATGTATCTAGCACCAAGTTAGTGCTAGATACATTCATTTGAGGGACAAGCTTTTTTGGATAGAGGCAGTATGGCGCAACCATTCTTTTCAAAGTCCGTGGGTATGGTATCTCAAGGCTCCGTTTGATTTGCTCAGATAAGGGATACTTAATACTGCCACTCATCGATTCAAGATGTTCCCTTGCAAAAGAGATGGCATCATCGAGTTCCGATTCACCATGAATTGAAAGGTAAGCAGCGTTATATAAACACAACAAGTCCCTTGGTTCGCTAGTAGTTATGTCCTTGTTGAAGCGCCCATCTTTGCCCTTGAATTTATTGAAACATCTAAAAGACAAAGTTGTATATATATTAGTTAGAAGATGATTTGTATGAGCTCTTTGTTATTCATAGATGTATCCTCTATATGCATCGTGTGTTACACGTACTAATCGTTAAAACTGCCTGTATATAATTTACAAATAAAACTTTGTGTACATCAAGTTATAGGTCATAATCTACTTGATGTGGAGCGACCCCAAATAGAAATATTATGGGATGATATGGATCCATACCGACATGCAATCCTCCATAATAGCTAAATCCGTTTGACGTGTGGTTCTTATGTTATTAGTTTACGATGATTGGTTCGGTACATAATAGTGCCAAATAAATAACTTGGGTCCATACTATGTAAGTAATCTTTTTTATGGTGAATCAAGTAGGCACTCTATTATCTCTGGCTGTGACTATCTATATGATTCTATAATATACTCATATGGACTACCATTATGGCTCACATGAAGTCTCAAATGGGCAAAACAATAAATATATGAGACATGGTTTTTTCCTTCAGCGAGAGGCATGGTTTTGCTTCCGCTAGAAGCACGACCATGCATCTTGGAAACGGAAAACAAAAACGCATCTTCTATTTTTTTTCCTTCCGTGAGAGGCACGGCCATGCCTCTCGAAAACGAAAAAAACGTGTTTTCTATTTTTTTTGGCTTCCACGAGAGGCACCGTTTTGTTTCTGCGAGAGGCACGGCCGTGCCTCTTGGAAACCGAAAAAAATGTATTTTCTGTTTTTTTTCCTTCGGCGGGAGGCATGGTTTTGCTTCCGCGAGAGGCACGGTTGTGATTTCGTGAGAGGCACGTCCATGCCTCTCGGAAATGGAAAAAAATGTGTTTTATGTTTTTTTGCTTCTGCGAGAGGCACAATTTTGCTTCCATGAGAAGCACGGTTGTGCTTTTGCGAGAGGCACGGCCGTGTCTCTCGGAAACGAAAAAACGTGTTTTCTGATTTTTTTTTTCTTTCACGAGAGGTTCGGCTTTGTTTCCGCGAGAGGCACGGGTGTGCTTTGGCAATAGGCACGACCGCGCCTCTTTCGGAAAAGAAAAAAAATTCTTCAAAATCTGTCAGCATGGGATCTAGTTTTGAAGATCTCGACGTAAGGAATCCTAGTGTGAAACCGGTTCGAGATTTGGATGCACGGTTTAAGAGATAAATTATTTTAAATAAACGGATATACGAAAAAAAGGGAAACATCCAGGTTGCGACAAGTGACGCACATGCAGCGCGCCACTTGTCCTAACCTGAGGAGGTGGGAGTTATATTTGCAAGGAGTACTTATCAATTAGTGATTTCGAGATTTCTCTCCCAGAAACATTTCGACTAATCGGGGCGCCCGGCCTACCGGCGCATAGAGAAATGGAAAAAGTAGCAAGAAAATGAGGATGCAGGATATTCAAACCTGGGCAGTTTCAATAGTGCGTAGAGCTGCTAGCCAATGCGCCAGTGTTGACTTCATGTTTACATAGGAGGTGCACTCTACTTGAGGTAAAGAACCAGAGGTTATTTTTTTATTTCTCCATTTTTTCGTTTCTTTCAATCTTCTTTTGGCTTTCTTATTTTCTCTAGCTTTCTCCTTTTGTCATTATAATTCGTTTTCATTCTGATTTCTTTTTGCTTTTTTCATGGTTTTAATTTTTTTTCTCATTTTCTTTCTTTTATTCTTTAGTTTTTATAGTTTTTGGGTTTTCTTTGTTTCTTTTGGTTTCTCATTCTACAATTTTTGTATATTTCATAACATATTTCTAACACATGTAAAACATTTTTCCAATACAAAATTTACATTTTAATACATATTCAACATTTTTTCTATACACATTTTTTAAACACTTGTTCAATTTTTTAAATGCTTGATTAACATTTTTATATACATGATTCAAAAAATTTATCATTTTTTAATACATGGTCAACATTTTTCTATAAAAGCTTAATATTTTCCAAATGCTTGATTAACATTTTTATATGCATTATAAAAATTCATTATATTAGAGTGAAGCTCCCCTATTTATTTCATATTTTTTACTTACTTTTAAACCGTTAAATGTTTAGTAAGACTTAACTAGTTATGTGGCAAGTTATGATAGACACAGTTTTACCTAGAATATTTTGAATATTACGTAGAATATTTTGAAGTATAAAGGAAAGTAAAAAATAAAGCAAAAAAGAGAACAAAAACAGAAAAAATAAACAAAAAACATGCCGTGGTCTCCCGCATGGCTGGGCCGGCCCATTTGGGGCTCCCCCATCGCGAGGCTTCCCCTGTCTCGCTTAAAGCGCATGAGGTGCTAACACCTTAGGGCGGTCTGGGCTCCACGGTGGGTACTGTTTTCTGTAAAGTTTAGATCATTTCTCAATATGTGCATGTCGTCCTCGATGAGCGGGCATGCTAATCTTCTTTGTATCGTTTTAGTTTTAATGGATGTCCCTGAAGGGACGTTGGGTACTGCTTCTACTCGTGGACCGTTGATGTTTTCACTCTTCCTGCATAGATAAAATTGTGGACCGTTGAGTATAGGTTGACTTTCTAAATGTCAACCTATACTCGAAGATTCTGCCACCCAAATATTCAAAGATTCGACAATCAGTATTTTCACCACCAAAGCATTGTTGAAGAATTATTGTCGTCGATCCAATTTATATTCTAAGTTTCTACAAATATGCTTTCCTAATAATTTACAAGAAAAATCTACAAAGATATTTTTGTTTGACTGCAGGCTGTAGAGATATCTACTATCATATTCAAGAAAGAAAATATGCGTGAATAGACATACACACATGGGCACAATTCTAACTATCTATTTATGCACACATAAAAAATAATTCATGGAGGATATGTTTGTACAATAAAGTCTAAATTTAGTACAAAGCAGTAGCGCATATATTACAATTGTATATAAAATAAAACACACTAACTACTATTTAGCAACAATGTTAAGTGTTAATTATGATCATTATGTAAATTATACTCAATAAGACTACAACATATTAAGAATAAGTATTGTACAAATATAGAAGTTTTGTATAAATTATTTTACAGAAATACAATATTGGTTTAAAATCAGACTTCTCTACTTCCTAATTAGATCTAATAGCGGTGCTAGGTTTAGGAGATAAAATTTTGGTCATATACTCAATCAGATGACGACAATGAAGTCTAGGGTAAAGAGGGCGTGGCTGATTCATTTTAACGCAGGCAAGGCGAAGTAAAAAATAACAAATAAAAGTAGTATGACCCACAAACAGAGCTAATATGTATCTTATAATTGATGTCAGCATCATCTTTTTATAAAAGTGACAAAGTTGGTGTAACTAGCCAGGCGTTGGTGGGCGGCCTGGCCAGAGTAGGTGACGAGGTGGAAACGATTGGTGGACATAGTCTCCCGGCCAAAGAGGACTTTGACGACAACGAAAATGATGATTACAGCACCAAAGAATGAGGAGAAGATGCGAGCGATGGAGCGGTTTTCTGCGGCCAATTAAGGGCGGCGGCAAAGAGAGGCAAGTCGGCACCAAGGGGAAGGTTGGGTGCTGGCCCAAGTTTACTGAAAAGTATTATTTCTAGAGCAAAAATGGGTTAGAGGTTTGAGTTTATGGAGATGAAAAGTAAGAAAAATTGAGTTGGAAATATCAAAATTTGGGGGATTATTGGTTTGGGGATAAGTTAGATGGGGCTTAACTCCCCAAACCACGAACTTTTAGACTAAATATAACTTTGGGGAATGGGCTACACAGATGCTCTTATGCATAGAGATTTGCCTTCTACGGTTACCCGACAATACTTAAATGAACAAAGTATATCAGACTTGATAAATCCAGTGAGAAAATCAAAGAAGGCGGACTTGCAAAAAGGTGGACTAGCCGCAAAGGTTTTGAAGAGGTACCTACCTCAATATAGGGTGAGAGCCTATGATCTACATCCGAGGACAATGTTGTTGCAAGACATGTTACCAAACCGTTGCTTCATCATCATATTGTTTGAAAAAAAGCTTTGAATTGAAAATATGAAAGAACGAAACATGGGGAAAACTACAGAACACAACGCAACACCACATTTGCCGCCAATTGGTTATTGATCATGCAGTCGAGTCGATTTTTATTTATAAACTTGTTCATAGTGAGACCAGTTTTGTTGTCCATTCTTCTTATGAGAATTCATTCAGAGGAGACTAAAATACACTTTACAAGAAGAAAAAAATGAAAAGGAAATAGTGGCCCAACGATTGTCTTAGAAATAGCAGCATAGAGTCCGAATGAAGCACAACCGACATATGTCACATTTTGGATGGGAGTCCTTGATGCTCTCTGCCTCAAAACATTAGGAAAATCCATCGGGACACATCAACGCTCGGTAGGGTAATTTTCCGGTCCTAGTTCCTAACGCGTTGGTTGTTTCATTCTGGTTTCCAAAAACACAAAAAATATTTAAAAGCAGACGGTTAAAAAAATTGTATTTTTGGAATTTTGAGAACATTTTCTGAAACAATTGTGAGCCTTTTTTAGATTTTCGATTTTACAAAAGAAATCTGATTTTTTGGGGAAAAATATATAAAACTTTTGATAAGAAATGCTGAAATAAAAACCTGGTAAAGGAAACAACTGAAAGAAAATGAAAATGAAGAAAAAATTGGGCAGAGCCTTCTAGAAGGTTCCCAGAAACCAGAATCCTGCTGCATGATTGACCATCATTTTGATGCAAACGTACTGGGCTTCCGGGCTGCTGGGGGCGGCGGGCTCTCGCTAGTACTAGGCCTAGCTTGGGATCAACAGCGACAACAACCATGGTCGGTGGTCCCCGTGGCTGTGACCTGGGACTGGTGGCGCTCGACGGAGAGGGTGGTTAGCGAGGCGTGGTGGTTCGGGCATCGTGGTGAGCTGCCATGCTTGGTCTGGGTGCTCTCTATGCCCAGATCTGGACCCCTTGGGGTGGCGGCTTGCCCGGTCAGTGGTAACCATGCCTGCAGCGGGGGGAGGGGGGTTGATGATCCAGAGGAGTATAGGGGATCGCCATATTCTTCGAGGGTAGTATTTCACCCAATTTATTGATTTAACACAAGGGGAGCCAAAGAATATTTATAAGCCTTAGCAGTTGAGTTCTCAACTAAACCACACCTAGAAAGTTGTTTCTCTGCAAGGAAGTATTTAGTACCACAGTAGTTTGATAGTTTTAATAGCAGCAGTAATAACGGTAAGCAGTTTTGTAGTGATTGTAACAACAGTAGCGATAGTAGTTACTTAGTAAAGACAATACGAGCAAAGTGTAGGCATTGGATCAGCGATGGATATTTGTATGGATTACATTCATCATGCAACAATCACAACCTAGAACGATACACAATAGCTCCAATTCATCAATTCAATGTTGGCATGTATTTCGTATATAGTCATACATGATTATAATAAGAACTTGGATAACATCTTTTGTCCTATCCTCCCATTACAGCGGGGTCCATAAGGAAATCTAAGGGTAATTAAGGCATTCTTTTAATAGGGAACCAGATAAAGCATTAACACATAGTGAATACATGAACTCCTCGAATTACAGTCATCCCCGGAGAGTATCCCAATTATTGTCATCTTGTGGTATACGGTTCAGAACTATAACAAGTGCATACAACTAGCAGATAGGATCAAGAAATCGAATATATTGATGAAAACATAAAGGGTTCAGATCTAAAATCGTGGCACTTGGGCCCTAGTGACAAGCATTAAACATAACAAAGTCATAGGAACATCAATCTCACAACATAGTGGATACTATGGGTCAAGCCCTAACAAATTGACTCGATTACATGACAAATCTCATCCATCTCCATCACCGTGCAACAAGCCTACAAAGAAATTACTCACTCCCGGTGGTGAGCATCATGGATTGTTGATGGAGAAGGCTTGTTGACGATGATGGTGACCAATCCCCTTCTTTGGAGCCCCAAACAGACTTCAGATCAGCCCTCCCGATGAACAACAGGAGGTCATGGCAGCTCCTTATCGTAAAATGCGATGATTCTTTCTCTTTTTTTTCTCCACAAGATGGAACTTATAGGACCGGAGGTTGCACAAATGGAGGCACTTGCGCACAATGTCATCCTCAGCAAATTAAATTCTTCCCGATATAATTCTTGCGCACAAACGGAGGGGGCGGTGGACATTGACAAGGCAAAGTCGCATTCTCCGGCGCTCCATATGGTGCACCAGTGCAAGCACCGCAACCGCGTCGTGGTGGATGTCGTCGGCTCCTCCTAGGACGGATCCATTATTGACCTGATGTCCACCAGCACTGTCAGGGTTCCGGACTCAAACGAGGAAGAGTAGGGCATGGGAGATGGTAGCACCTTGTGTCCCGTGAGCCGGCTCGTGTCCCATGTCCTACTCCACCTCGCCGGTTACCGGACCAACACTCTGGGAAGTGCAGCTGGCCGCCGTACATGGGCATGACGGAGCCTGGCAAACTCCGCTTAAAGATCGGTTTACATTGAATGTAATAGTATGGATTTGAGATTTCTAATTTGAGGGATCTGGTTGTAGAATTGATTATTTGAGGCTTGACTGGTCACTGTCTGCAGACACGGTGTTGGGGAACGTAGTAATTTCAAAAAAATTCCTACGCACACGCAAGATCATGGTGATGCATAGCAACGAGAGGGGAGAGTGTTGTCTACGTACCCTCGTAGACCGAAGCGGAAGCGTTGACGCAACGTAGAGGAAGTAGTCGTACGTCTTCCCGATCCAACCGATCCAAGCACCGTTACTCCGGCACCTCCGAGTTCTTGACACACGTACAGCTCGATGACGCACCCCGAACTCCGATCCAGCAGAGGTACGGGGAGGAGTTTTGTCAGCACAACGGCGTGGTGACGATCTTGATGTTCAACTGTCGCAGGGCTTCGCCTAAGCACCGCTACAATATGACCGAGGTGTAATATCGTGGAGGGGGGCACCGCACACGGCTAAGGAACGATCACGATGATCAACCTGTGTGTCTATGGGGTGCCCCCCGCCCCCGTATATAAAGGAGGGAGGGAGGAGGGGGCCGGCCAAGAGGGGAGGCGCGCCCTAGGGGGGCCAAACCTACTCCAAGTAGGTTTGGCCCCCCTTTCCTATTAGGAGTAGGAGAGGGAAGGAAGAAGGGGGGAGGAGAGAAGGAAAGGGGGGGCGGCCCCCCTCCGAATTCGGATTGGGCTTGGGGGGGGGGCGCCCCCTCCTTTGCTCCTTCTCCCTCCCTTCCACTAAGGCCCAATAAGGCCCATATACTTACCGGGGGGTTCCGGTAACCTCCCGGAACTCCGGTATAATCCCAATCTCATCCGGAACCTTTCCGGTGTCCAAATATATCCGTCCAATATATCAATCTTTATGTCTCGACCATTTCGAGACTCCTCGTCATGTCCGTGATCACATCCGGGACTCCGAACAACCTTCGGTACATCAAAATACATAAACTCATAATATAACTGTCATCGAAACCTTAAGCGTGCGGACCCTACGGTTCGAGAACAATGTAGACATGACCGACACACGTCTCCGGTCAATAACCAATAGCGGGACCTGGATGCCCATATTGGTTCCTACATATTCTATGAAGATCTTTATTGGTCAGACCGCATAACAACATACGTTGTTCCCTTTGTCATCGGTATGTTACTTGCCCGAGATTCGATCGTCGGTATCCAATACCTAGTTCAATCTCGTTACCGGCAAGTCTCTTTACTCGTTCCGTAATAAATCATCTCGCAACTAACTCATTAGTTGCAATGCTTGCAAGGCTTAAGTGATGTGCATTACCGAGAGGGCCCAGAGATACCTCTCCGACATTCGGAGTGACAAATCCTAATCTCGAAATACGCCAACTCAACAAGTACCTTCGGAGACACCTGTAGAGCACCTTTATAATCACCCAGTTACGTTGTGACGTTTGGTAGCACACAAAGTGTTCCTCCGGTAAACGGGAGTTGCATAATCTCATAGTCATAGGAACATGTATAAGTCATGAAGGAAGCAATAGCAACATACTAAACGATCGGGTGCTAAGCTAATGGAATGGGTCATGTCAATCAGATCATTCAACTAATGATGTGGCCTTGTTAATCAAATAATAACTCCTTGTTCATGGTTAGGAAACATAACCATCTTTGATTAACAAGCTAGTCAAGTAGAGGCATACTGGTGACACTCTGTTTGTCTATATATTCACACATGTATTATGTTTCCGGTTAATACAATTCTAGCATGAATAATAAACATTTATCATGATATAAGGAAATAAATAATAACTTTATTATTGCCTCTAGGGCATATTTCCTTCAGTCTCCCACTTGCACTAGAGTCAATAATCTAGATTACATAGTAATGATTCTAACACCCATGGAGTCTTGGTGTTGATCATGTTTTGCTCGTGGAAGAGGCTTAGTCAAAGGGTCTGCAACATTCAGATCCGTATGTATCTTGCAAATCTCTATGTCTCCCACCTGGACTAGATCCCGGATGGAATTGAAGCGTCTCTTGATGTGTTTGGTCCTCTTGTGAAATCTGGATTCCTTCGCTAAGGCAATCACTCCAGTATTGTCACAAAAGATTTTCATTGGACCCGATGCACTAGGTATGACACCTAGATCGGATATGAACTCCTTCATCCAGACTCCTTCATTGGCTCCTTCCGAAGCAGCTATGTATTCCGCTTCACACGTAGATCCCGCCACGACGCTTTACTTTGAACTGCACCAACTGACAGCTCCACCGTTTAATGTAAACACGTATCCGGTTTGCGATTTAGAATCGTCCGGATCAGTGTCAAAGCTTGCATCAACGTAACCATTTACGATGAGCTCTTTGTCACCTCCATATACGAGAAACATATCCTTAGTCCTTTTCAGGTACTTCAGGATGTTCTTGACCGCTGTCCAGTGATCCACTCCTGGATTACTTTGGTACCTCCCTGCTAGACTTATAGCAAGGCACACATCAGGTCTGGTACACAGCATTGCATACATGATAGAGCCTATGGCTGAAGCATAGGGAACACTTTTCATTTTCTCTCTATCTTCTGCAGTGGTCGGGCTTTGAGTCTTACTCAACTTCACACCTTGCAATACAGGCAAGAACCCTTTCTTTGCTTGATCCATTTTGAACTTCTTCAAAACTTTGTCAAGGTATGTGCTTTGTGAAAGTCCAATTAAGCGTCTTGATCTATCTCTGTAGATCTTAATGCCCAATATGTAAGCAGCTTCACCGAGGTCTTTCATTGAAAAACTTTTATTCAAGTATCCCTTTATGCTATCCAGAAATTCTATATCATTTCCAATCAATAATATGTCATCCACATATAATATTAGAAATGCTACAAAGCTCCCACTCACTTTCTTGTAAATACAGGCTTCTCCAAAAGTCTGTATAAACCCAAATGCTTTGATCACACTATCAAAACGTTTGTTCCAACTCCGAGAGGCTTGCACCAGTCCATAAATGGATCGCTGGAGCTTGCACACTTTTTTAGCTCCCTTTGGATCGATAAAACCTTCTGGTTGCATCATATACAACTCTTCCTCCAGAAATCCATTCAGGAATGCAGTTTTTACATCCATTTGCCAAATTTCATAATCATAAAAAGCGGCAATTGCTAACATGATTCGGACAGACTTAAGCATCGGTACGGGTGAGAAGGTCTCATCGTAGTCAACCCCTTGAACTTGTCGAAAACCTTTTGCAACAAGTTGAGCTTTGTAGACAGTAACATTACCGTCAGCGTCAGTCTTCTTCTTGAAGATCCATTTATTCTCAATTGCTTGCCGACCATCGGGCAAGTCAACCAAAGTCCATACTTTGTTCTCATACATGGATCCCATCTCAGATTTCATGGCTTCAAGCCATTCTGCGGAATCTGGGCTCACCATCGCTTCTTCATAGTTCGTAGGTTCATCATGATCTAGTAGCATGACTTCCAGAATAGGATTACCATACCACTCTGGTGCGGATCTTACTCTGTTTGACCTACGAGGTTCTGTATTAACTTGATCTGAAGTTCTATGATCATCATCATCAACTTCCTCACTAGTTGGTTTTGACGTCATAGAAACCGGTTCCTGTGATGTATTATTTTCCAATAAGGGAGTAGGTACAGTTACCTCATCAAGTTCTACTTTCCTCCCACTCACTTCTTTCGAGAGAAACTCCTTCTCTAGAAAGGATCCATTCTTAGCAACGAATGTCTTGCCTTCGGATCTGTGATAGAAGGTGTACCCAACTGTCTCCTTTGGGTATCCTATGAAGACACATTTCTCCGATTTGGATTCGAGCTTATCAGGTTGAAGCTTTTTCAGATAAGCATCGCAGCCCCAAACTTTAAGAAACAACAACTTTGGTTTCTCATAAGGTGTCGTTTCAACGGATTTCGACGGTGCCCTATTTAACGCGAATGTGGCCGTCTCTAAAGCATAACCCTAAAACGATAGCGGTAAATCTGTAAGAGACATCATAGATCGCACCATATCAAGTAAAGTACGATTACGATGTTCGGACACACCATTACGCTGTGGTGTTCTGGGTGGCGTGAGTTGCGAAACTATTCCACATTGTTTTAAGTGTAGACCAAACTCGTAACTCAAATATTCTCCTGCACGATCAGATCATAGAGACTTTATTTTCTTGTTACGATGATTTTCAACTTCACTCTGAAATTCTTTGAACTTTTCAAATGTTTCAGACTTATGCTTCATTAAGTAGATATACCCATATCTGCTTAAATCATCTATGAAGGTGAGAAAATAATGATATCCGCCACGAGCCTCAACATTCATCGGACCACATACATCTGTATGTATGATTTCCAACAAATCTGTTGCTCTCTCCATAGTACCGGAGAACGGCGTTTTGGTCATCTTGCCCATGAGGCACGGTTCGCAAGTACCAAGTGATTCATAATCAAGTGGTTCCAAAAGACCATCAGTATGGAGTTTCTTCATGCGCTTTACACCGATATGACCTAAACGGTAGTGCCACAAATAAGTTGCACTATCATTATCAACTCTGCATCTTTTGGCTTCAACACTATGAATATGTGTATCACTACTATCGAGATTCATCAAAAATAGACCACTCTTCAAGGGTGCATGACCATAAAAGATATTACTCATATAAATAGAACAACCATTATTCTCTGATTTAAATGAATAACCGTCTCGCATCAAACAAGATCCAGATATAATGTTCATACTCAACGCTGGCACCAAAAAACAATTATTTAGGTCTAATACTAATCCCGAAGGTAGATGTAGAGGTAGCGTGCCGACCGCGATCACATCGACTTTGGGACCATTTCCCACGCGTATCGTCACCTCGTCCTTTGTCAGTGTTCGCTTAATCCGTAGTCCCTGTTTCGAATTGCAAATATTAGCAACAGAACTAGTATCAAATACCCAGGTGCTACTGCGAGCTCTAGTAAGGTACACATCAATAACATGTATATCACATATATCTTTGTTCACCTTGCCATCCTTCTTATCCGCCAAATACTTGGGGCAGTTCCGCTTCCAGTGACCAGTCTGCTTGCAGTAGAAGCACTCAGTTTCAGGCTTCGGTCCAGACTTGGGTTTCTTCTCTTGAGCAGCAACTTGTTTGCTGTTCTTCTTGAAGTTCCCCTTCTTCTTTCCTTTGCCCTTTTTCTTGAAACTAGTGGTCTTGTTGACCATCAACACTTGATGCTCCTTCTTGATTTCTACCTCCGCAGCCTTTAGCATTGCGAAGAGCTCGGGAATCGTCTTATCCATCCCTTGCATATTATAGTTCATCACGAAGCTCTTGTAGCTTGGTGGAAGTGATTGGAGAATTCTGTCAATGACGCTATCATCCGGAAGAGTAACTCCCAGTTGAATCAAGTGATTACAATACCCAGACATCTTGAGTATGTGCTCACTGACAGAACTATTCTCCTCCATCTTGCAGCTATAGAACTTATTGGAGACTTCGTATCTCTCAATCCGGGCATTCTTCTAGAATATTAACTTCAACTCCTGGAACATCTCATATGCTCCATGACGTTCAAAACGTCGTTGAAGTCCCGGTTCTAAGCCGTAAAGCATGGCACATTGAACTATCGAGTAGTCATCAGCTTTGCTCTGCCAGACGTTCTTAACGTTGTCAGTTGCATCAGCAGCAGGCCTGGCACCCAGCGGTGCTTTCAGGACGTAATTTTTCTGTGCAGCAATGAGGATAATCCTCAAGTTACGGACCCAGTCCGCGTAGTTGCTACCATCATCTTTCAACTTAGCTTTCTCAAGGAACGCATTAAAATTCAACGGAAAAACAGCATGGGCCATCTATCTACAATCAACATAGACAAGCAAGATACTATCAGGTACTAAGTTCATGATAAATTTAAGTTCAATTAATCATATTACTTAAGAACTCCCACTTAGACAGACATCTCTCTAGTCATCTAAGTGATCACGTGACCCAAATCAACTAAACCATAACCGATCATCACGTGAGATGGAGTAGTTTTCAATGGTGAACATCTTATGTTGATCATATCTACTATATGATTCACGCTCGACCTTTCGGTCTCCGTGTTCCGAGGACATATCTGCATATGATAGGCTCGTCAAGTTTAACCTGAGTATTCTGCGTGTGCAAAACTGGCTTGCACCCGTTGTAGATGGACGTAGAGCTTATCACACCCGATCATCACGTGGTGTCTGGGCACGACGAACTTTGGCAACGGTGCATACTCAGGAAGAACACTTCTTGATAATTTTTAGTGAGAGATCATCTTAAAATGCTACCGTCAATCAAAGCAAGATAAGATGCATAAAGGATAAACATCACATGCAATCAATATAAGTGATATGATATGGCCATCATCATCTTGTGCTTGTGATCTCCATCTCCGAAGCACCATCATGATCACCATCGTCACCGGCGCGACACCTTGATCTCCATCGTAGCATCGTTGTCGTTTACGCCATCTATTGCTTCTACGACTATCGCTACCGCTTAGTGATAAAGTAAAGCAATTACAGGGCGTTTGCATTTCATACAATAAAGCGACAACCATATGGCTCCTGCCAGTTGCTGATAATTTCGGTTACAAAACATGATCATCTCATACAATAAAATATAGCATCATGTCTTGGCCATATCACATCACAACATGCCCTGCAAAAACAAGTTAGACGTCCTCTACTTTGTTGTTGCAAGTTTTACGTGGCTGGTACGGGCTTAAGAAAGAACCAATCTCACCTACGCATCAAAACCACAACGATAGTTTGTCAAATAGACTCCGTTTTAACCTTCGCAAGGACCGGGCGTAGCCATACTTAGTTCAACTAAAGTTGGAGAAACTGACACCCGCCAGCCACCTGTGTGCAAAGCACGGCGGTAGAACCAGTCTCGCGTAAGCGTACGCGTAATGTCGGTCCGGGCCGCTTCATCCAACAATACCGCCGAACCAAAGTATGACATGCTGGTAGGCAGTATGACTTATATCGTCCACAACTCACTTGTGTTCTACTCGTGCATATAACATCAAACCATAAAAACCTAGGCTCGGATGCCACTGTTGGGGAACGTAGTAATTTCAAAAAATTTCCTACGCACACGCAAGATCATGGTGATGCATAGCAACGAGAGGGGAGAGTGTTGTCTACGTACCCTCGTAGACCGAAGCGGAAGCGTTGACGCAATGTAGAGGAAGTAGTCGTACGTCTTCCCGGTCCAACCGATCCAAGCACCGTTACTCTGGCACCTCCGAGTTCTTGACACACGTACAGCTCGATGACGCACCCCGAACTCCGATCCAGCAGAGGTACGGGGAGGAGTTTTGTCAGCACGACGGCGTGGTGACGATCTTGATGTTCAACTGTCGCAGGGCTTCGCCTAAGCATCGCTACAATATGACCAAGGTGTAATATCGTGGAGGGGGGCACCGCACACGGCTAAGGAACGATCACGATGATCAACCTGTGTGTCTATGGGGTGCCGCCCGCCCCCGTATATAAAGGAGGGAGGGAGGAGGGGGCCAGCCAAGAGGGGAGGCGCGCCCTAGGGGGGGGCAAACCTACTCCAAGTAGGTTTGGCCCCCCTTTCCTATTAGGAGTAGGAGAGGGAAGGAAGAAGGGGGGAGGAGAGAAGGAAAGGGGGGGCAGGCCCCCCTCCCAATTCGGATTGGGCTTGGGGGGGGGCGCCCCCTCCTTTGCTCCTTCTCCCTCCCTTCCACTAAGGCCCAATAAGGCCCATATACTTACCGGGGGGTTCCGGTAACCTCCCGGAACTCCGGTATAATCCCAATCTCATCCGGAACCTTTCCGGTGTCCAAATATATCCGTCCAATATATCAATCTTTATGTCTCGACCATTTCGAGACTCCTCGTCATGTCCGTGATCACATCCGGGACTCCGAACAACCTTCGGTACATCAAAATACATAAACTCATAATATAACTGTCATCGAAACCTTAAGCGTGCGGACCCTACGGTTCGAGAACAATGTAGACATGACCGAGACACGTCTCCGGTCAATAACCAATAGCGGGACCTGGATGCCCATATTGGTTCCTACATATTCTACGAAGATCTTTATCGGTCAGACCGCATAACAACATATGTTGTTCCCTTTGTCATCAGTATGTTACTTGCCCGAGATTCGATCGTCGGTATCCAATACCTAGTTCAATCTCGTTACCGGCAAGTCTCTTTACTCGTTCCGTAATACATCATCTCGCAACTAACTCATTAGTTGCAATGCTTGCAAGGCTTAAGTGATGTGCATTACCGAGAGGGCCCAGAGATACCTCTCCGACATTCGGAGTGACAAATCCTAATCTCGAAATACGCCAACTCAACAAGTACCTTCGGAGACACCTGTAGAGCACCTTTATAATCACCCAGTTACGTTGTGACGTTTGGTAGCACACAAAGTGTTCCTCCGGTAAACGGGAGTTGCATAATCTCATAGTCATAGGAACATGTATAAGTCATGAAGGAAGCAATAGCAACATACTAAACGATCGGGTGCTAAGCTAATGGAATGGGTCATGTCAATCAGATCATTCAACTAATGATGTGACCTTGTTAATCAAATAATAACTCCTTGTTCATGGTTAGGAAACATAACCATCTTTGATTATCAAGCTAGTCAAGTAGAGGCATACTAGTGACACTCTGTTTGTCTATATATTCACACATGTATTATGTTTCCGGTTAATACAATTCTAGCATGAATAATAAACATTTATCATGATATAAGGAAATAAATAATAACTTTATTATTGCCTCTAGGGCATATTTCCTTCACACGGCTGGACGCGTCCGCGGGGTTTTGAGAGGTCGGACTTGCCAAGTCCGCCTGTAGATGCTCTAAGGTTCGAGGGGTTTGAGGTTTTTCTTGTTTGACACGCAGTAATGTGAGCTTGAGTAGCACATAACAAAACATCACCGTAGGTAAGTATTTAGAGCAATTCAAGCAGACCCCGCAAAACGCCGGCCCGCAAAACGCGTTTGCAGTTCGCGCAAAACCGCTTTCGCGGGCCGGCGAGGGCTAGCACAGATGCAGACCCCCCCAAACGAACTCGTAAAAAAGTATATTCGTGGAATATGCTTTTTTACAGGTCGGCTATGCGGGTTCTGCTCTTTGCGCCACTGCATCCCCGCAAATCATCAGCCCGCAAATCTCAAATCCAACATAATTCAACAATCGAAAACAAACTGAATTATTCAAATCAAACATAAAACAATAATCATGCGCATTACAAATAATTATTCAAATCACCGCAGCAAACTTAAAATAATGCAGTACAAAACTTGTCATGAATACAAATACAAATGAATACAAAAATTAGTCACTGCCCAGCCCTTTGCCAATGGTGCTCAATGAGATCTTCCTGAAGTTGAAAGTGTGTGTCCGCATTTTCAATCTCCTTGTATGTCTGAAGAAAAGCTCTAATGCAGTTTGGGTCTCTAGCTGGTTTGACACGGCTACCCACATTATCGTAAAATAATTCTAAGTCCATTCCTCTCTCATCTTCAAGAATCATATTATGCAGGATAACACAGCAAGTCATGATGTTCTTCAGGGTTTTCTTATCCCAAAAACGAGCAGGACCTCGGACAATGGCAAACCTAGATTGCAAAACACCGAATGCTCTTTCAATGTCTTTTCGGGCTGCCTCTTGCACCCTTGCAAATTCACATTGTTTTTTTGTTTTGGGTTCTTTGATGCTCTTGACAAATGTGCACCAAGGAGGATATATACCATCTGCAAGATAGTACCCCTTTGTGTATTCATGCCCATTGATAGTGTAGTTGCAAGTAGGAGCATCACCACAAGCAAGCCTAGCAAACAAATGAGAGTGTTGCAACACATTGATATCATTGAGTGTGCCAGGCATACCAAAAAAGCAATGCCAAATCCATAAATCCTCGGATGCTACGGCCTCTAGCACAATTGTTGCATCAAGAGACTTGCCACAATACATTGCTTGCCAATCCTTGGGGCAATTTTTTCAATTCCAATGCATACAATCAATGCTACCTAGCATCTCAGGCCAACCTCTCCTCTCATTAGCTGCCATCAATTTCTTTGTGTCATCTTCATTTGGTGCCTGAAGATACTCGGGACCAAAGACACAGACGATCACTTTCGCAAATCTACGCACAGACTCAATTGTGCTATCTTCACCAATGCGAAGATACTCATCGGCATAGTCAGCCGGAATGCCATATGCAATCACCTGCATAGCTGCGAAGATTTTTTGATATGCACTAAATCCCTTTAAGCCCGCGACATTTCTTCTCTGAGTGAAATACCGGCAATTTGCCTCGCAAGCTTCAACAATTTTCACAAAAAGGGATCGGCGCATTCGGTACCTTCTGTGGAAGAGGTGTGCAGGATATGTAGGATTCTCCGAAAAATAATCTTGCATCAACATCTCGTTTCCAATATGGCGATTCCGCGGAATGCACAGACGCCCGACAGTAGATCCTCGCCTCCTCTTTTGGTACTCGTCTTCATGCTCCTTCACGGCAAGTGCCATGACCAATGTTTGCTGCCGAAAGGTCGCAAGCATGGTCCCCACATCCGAGTCGTCCGAATCGGACGAATCAGATAGCAAGAACTTCTCGCACGGGGTCAACTACATCTACACGCACACACGCCGGCGCGTGAATCTACTGCACAACTCGCGAAAATCACAAAAAGGGGACTAACCGGTGGCGAGTGATCCGGGGGCGGCGACGAGGGTGGTGCGCTCGGCGGTGGTCGATCCCAGCGGTGGCGGAAACTGGGGGGTGACTCTTCTCGCCAGATCCGGAGGGGCGGTGCGGCGGCTCGGGGCGGGAGGGTGTGGGGCGGCCCCGCGGAGCGATTCCGCCCGCAGATATGGCCGGAATCACCGGCCGCGGGCGGGCGGAAGCAAGGGCGGGCGGCGGCGGAAGGAAGGGGAAAAAGAGCGCGGGCTGGAATGTCCCTCCCGCCAACTGCTTCTCTGTGATGTAGGGCACCGCAGCCGCGAGGGGGAATCCCGCGTTTTTCCGGGTTGGGGCCGGAATTTTGCCGCGCCCCCTAAAATTTTTTGCGGGCCGGGGCGGCATGCGGGGTCTGGTCGGGCAGACTTTCCGGCCCGTACCTGCATTTTGGCGGTTATTTTGCGGGTCGGGGGCGGATGCGGGGTCTGTTAGAGTTGCTCTTATTAGTTGACTGGTACGTGAAAATTTTGGAAACAAGTAAGGCAGCAGTCACTAGCTAGTAGGACAAGTGGTCTACTAGTGGCACTTACGGACCGAGTCCATTAATTGGCATCAGTCAAAGATGGATAAGTTCGTGGTCCGGTATTCAACCTGGAATGCTACTATTTTGTACTCCCTCCGTTCCAGAATAGATGACCCAACTTTATACTAAAGTTAATACAAAGTTGGGTCATCTATTTTGGAACGGAGGGAGTACCTGAGATAGGTAGATTGTCTGACGCGGTCGAGGTCTTATCCGTGGAAGGAAGCAAAGTGCTAGTTGATCCATGGAGGTGAGATCATCTCATCCACGTCCGTCGACCATTATTACTTGCCGACGTAATCCTGGAAAAGTAGAAAATAATTTTGAAAACATGAAAATTTCCGAAATAATTTTCCAAACTCAAAAGTAGAAAATAAAAACGAAAAGGAAAAACCTTAAAGGCCGAGGCCAGACTGCAAGTCACAGAACTATCCACGCTCCACGGATCGCACAACCTCTACATAGCCCAGCCGAGCAGCCCATATCCCCACTTCACAGAACTATCTTGAACAATTTTTTGAAAAACTCGAGCAAGTTTTGAATGCTGTGGACAATTTTTTTCCGGCACTAAAAAATTAAATGGGAGTATCTTTTTTAAAAGCAGAAATTCATTTTTAGACACGAAATAATTTTTTTAAGTGAATAATTTTTGAAATTACGAACATTTTTTTGAAAGTATGTAAACAATAATAAACCTGAAAAAACAAAAAAGAAAAGAAAAACGAATCAGAAAAAATGAAAAAGAAAAGTAGAAAGCGTGCGGCGAGTTTAGATGTTGTGTGGGGTTTTAATGCAAAGACTACAAATTTCATCTGTCTGGTAAAAGGTCCATATACTCCCTTTGTTCCAAATAAAAGTATCGTGATTTCAGTTTAAATTTGAACTAAAATCACGGCACTTATTTTAAAATGGAGGAACTAAAATAAGGAAAGAAAAAATGTCCAGCCAACCTTCTGGTGCGTCGTCGAAATTAAGCTCAATTTTGTGATGGAGCAACAACACGCCCGTCAAAAGAGTTACGAAGAAGAAAAAACCAGTAGGCCAAAGCAAAGAGAACATGAGCTCCATGCACCTTTGGCAAATGTTGAGATGCATAGGGTGGCTACAACAATCATCACATGCAGAGATACTTTAGTAATCCAAGTAATTAAGCAAGGATTCATCAGGTATGTATGGAAGCAGAGCAGCACTATTTGCCAAAAAGTTTCGTAGTTGCAAGGCTTCGATCAATGATCACCTCCAATGTCTTCTAATCGTCTTCTAATCCAACGAGCTCGAGTAAGCAGGCGCCATGATACAAGGTGAGGGACATGACTTGAAGCAAGCAGCAAGCGAGGACACTCAACCTCTGCATAACTAGAATGCACACTAACAACTAGCAAAGTCAAACATGGCCAAAGCTATGCCTTATCGTAGAAAAAGAGGGAAAAAATCTTCTTAACTTTTCTTTCACAATGTTGCAGCAGCAAGGGGTCACCTTCGAAAACTCTTCTGCAACAACAACCTGATCTGTGCCGTGGAAGGACACCATTCGAAATGACTGCAACAATTCCCGAGCGACCATCGTGCTTAAGATGGATTTTGTAGATTGCATCAGAGAAATAATAAAATGAGGGGCAGGGTATCAAGGATGTCACAAGGAACAGTTGAAAGTTAAAACTGCATCCACTCAACAACACCATTCTGGTGTGGCCGTTGCAGTGTCACAAGTCCGCCTCAGTCAACCACACCTTCCCCAACTCAATCAGTTGCTTCCGAGGAGAATGGTCTGCAAAACAAAGTCACATCGTAATTTAGATTAGCTACCAGCAGTACATGCATGTCTGACTGAAAAGGTAAGTCAATCAAATCAATGTACTTACAGCTGAAGGGAAAAAGTTTGCCCTAGCCACGGTTTACGAGGGGAAGGGTTGATAATTAATGACCATGACTCACCAAAAATTCTTGTTTTCTGGATATTTCTTGGTTCTAGGAAGGATTTTAGGCGTATACTAGAAGATTTAATAACCACTGGTTTTGCCTCTCACTCGCAGTGGGATCAAAATACTTCGGTCGGAACATGAGTGAAACAGCAAAATGGATCAATGAAGACATACTTACATCCAGAAGAAAGATGAATGATTAAACCCGTTAAGCGTCGCGTGAAGGGCGGCCAGCCAGCTATGCCACATGGCGCAAGCTGGTTGGCCGCGGTGAGATATCTTTTGGATTTTTTTAGATGAGGGTGATGATTATTTTTTAAATGTATTTTTTTTTCTTTTTAGATGGAGGTGAGGACCTCGGATATTTTTTTAAATGAAGGGTTATGAAAAGTGGCACTCACTGGTAGGCTGCGGTGGTAATTTTTTCTTTTTTTCCTTTTTACTTCTTTTTTAGATAAAAGTGAGGATTTTTTTCTGAGATTTTTTTTAGATGGAGGAGAGGACTCCGTATTTTTTTTAAAATAGGAACATGCGCATAACTTCCTTTCAAGCGACACCATAGGGTGATGCCCCAAACACTAGTAAAGATGAAGTGTTGCATCAGGCATGGAGCCTAACAATGGAAACCATTGTCTTATACTTGGGCTCATTATGATTATCATAATAAATCCGGCTTATCTAAACCAGGTCATGGACCAATTAATATAGCTCATCGACCAAAAACCAACCGAATCCATACCTACAAATAAACTAACAAGTCATCTTACGAATGTGATGCATAAACTCTCTTAATAATGTGATATACACGTCTTTAACTAGTTCTCTGCAGGTACAAGTAGCATCAGTCTGAGAATACGATCGATATATGATGCATTGACCTCTGAATCTCTGATCTGATCTTGCAGCCGAAACGGTTTGATGCATGGATGGGTCACCAGAGCAGAAGCAACTTGTCGACGAACCGCTGTCCTTGCGGGTTCCCGTGGTGCCGCTGAATGAGCAGACCGATGACGACGCCGAGGATGCAGGCAGCCAGGCCGATGGCCAGGCCAAGGAGGAGCGCGAGCGCCACGAGCTTGAGGGCGTTAACGACGTCATCGTGGCCGCTAATGGAGGCGCAAAGATTCATGAGGACGACGGCGACGGAGATGGCGACGGAGAAGAGCACGGCCACGGCGCAGCCCACGAGGAAGATCACTGACGACCGGCTGCACTCCTCAGGCTCCGCCGCCAGAAGCTGCTGCTGCTCTTTTCCCAGTATGTCTTCGGTAAGTAGTTAGTCTTTTTTAGGGGAACACACGTTTGCTTTGTTATAGTCCGATCCGATATAATTTGGGATTACTCAACCGCCTGGCTAACTAGAAGCCGCTGCGCCCGACCAAAACTAGAAGCCGCTAGGCTGACTTCTTTTTTACTTTATTTTTATTCACATTTGTAGTAAAAAGAAATTAAATCTCAATAAATCTTTATCGTGTATTAAAAAATGTCATGGAATGTTTTTATGACCGTGGATAAGGACGAATGACTGATTTCAGTTCAGCCTTGCCAGATGTCTTGGGCACAGCGGCCGGGTACGGGGCCTCCGGCTGGCGTCTTGTGGGTAGAAAGAAACAAGGCACATCGATCGGGTGTGCTCAAGGGGATACAAGTGAAGGACATGACTTGAAGCAAGCCGAATGAGATATTGCTTTGCTGACAAGAACAAACTCACCATTTTCACCAGGTCCACGTAGGTAGGTATCCTCAAACGTCCGTCCGTCCGTCCAGGGGTTCAATCAAGCAACAAGAGATGCAAATATGGTGGCTCGCCGTCACTCATGTTTTCGTTGACAAAAGGCTGTCCGCTACATCTTCTGTTATTTGGGGCGCCTTGTTATGACCTGACCTGCGCAGAGGAGTTGCTTGTTACTCAGTGCAAAAAGGCATCATCCCTCCACCTGATTAAAATGAACTAGATCAATTTTTTTTTGCGGGTGTAAAAAAAATGCTGCACCACCTGATTAAAATTAACCAGATCTGAATATTTACATCTAACCTTGATATTTTTATTGCACAAATGCTGCAGCCACCTTCGAAATGTGCATCCCCTTTACCCGTATCAGATCCTACGACCAGAATTATTGGCAAAGCTTTTTTCTCGAATATGCACGAGTGTGCATATCATATACTCCCTCCGTTCTTTTACCTAAGGTGTATTATTTTTGACACGGAGACCAAGGCACATAATTATGAACGTGGTAGGACGAAATTATCCTGGCAAATTTATTGGTTAGTGGAAAGTAAATCAGTTAGTCTTTGAAAGTAAGAGATACATGCAATCGACATAGAGATAGTTTCCTTCTTTTTCTACAAGTAGAGATCCAGACAATCAGGAGAGAGATATTTTCCTTTTTTTGGAGGGCTAACAAGGGAATTATGAGGAATTACAAGAAATGCACCTTACATTCTGGAATATTATCAAAAAACAAATACACCTTATACAAAGGAACGAAGGGAGTATTAAAGAAGAAAGGCAAAGAATTGGCAAAGCTTGCAGAGGGCTCTTAATAGACACCTATTATGAAGAACTAGAAGAACGCCCGTGCGTTGCAACGGGGCCACATTAACTTTAAGATTTCAATATTAATATTCTCATACATATCAAGTCACATTGGCGACCTTTTTTACCATCAAATCCTCACACGCACACTCTCCCTCCCTCTTTCTCACTCTCTCTCCCCCTCTCCCTCTCCCTCTCTCTAACACACACACATGTCCATCTTATTGGGTACGGGACCATAATCCATCTGTTTCACACACACACGCTAGTGCATAACAATATGGATTATGTGTATTATATTTGCCACCACAACTGAGGGAATTAATTTCATGTAAATCGGCTAGCCACAGCTCCAAGAATACGCGGAGGAGGTGGCCCGGGTCGGCGTCGGCACCGTCCGGCGCAGGCCACGGGCCCGCTTCCAAGTGCGTCTATGCGCCGGCCACCCACGTCAAGCCCTTCAAGTGCCGCTTCCACCGCACCAACTCCCAGGGCCACGGCCAAGGCCAGGGAAGCCGCCCTTCTTCGCCCCCTTCACCGGTCGCGGCCAACGCGATGCCGCGGCACCCAGCCTCACCGTCCTCGTCCTCCGGCACCGTCGCGACCCAGTGACGCAGCCCAAGCATCGGCCTCGAGAATCAAGAACGCTCGACAACGGAGAGGGAAGAGAAGATCATATACATGTCATAAGAAAGGGAGTTTATTTCTGCTCCCTCGATGTATTATTTTCTTTGTTTGGAGAATGATTACCATTCGTGAGTTAAGGTAAGGTTAATGTGATTGAGCGATTTTTCTGAAAATCAATTATTTGTTATCTAATTAATGTGATTGAGTGATTTAAGGTAAGGTTAATTAATTTAGATTTGCTCTTTACAGATTGTTCGTGATTGATTCTACATTACTAAATAACTTGCGCCAGTATGGAAAGTTTTGGTCTATTCAGATTTCTTTCATTGTGTGAGAGGGTGACGCAAAAATAAATCGATGGAGTGGGGAGAGGGGACGAAAAGAAATCTACTAAAAAAAAGCAGCGAAGGTGGGAGGAGGTACCAAAAAAAACCATGGGAGGTGGAACGAAAAAAAACTTGGAAGCGAGACTACCAACTGCTCCATTAGGAGTAGAGATTGAAGAGGGATAGACACTACAATGTGCACCCCCTCGACGACCATGGACTGTCCAATTCATTGTTTTTTTTAACTTTTTCTGGTCTTCTTTCCATTTTTTTTGTTTTATTATCAGCTTTTCTATCTCTTTGTTTTTGTTTTTTTAGACACGCAAACATTTTGTTATTGTCATGAACTTAGATTGAGCCGTCCATGATTTTTTTCATAAGAAAATGATTTTCTTTCAAACCATAAATAAAAAAACATTTAACTCTTTTGAACACATTAGCATTTTATTGACATACAACTTTTCAAAATACATAAACTCTCTAAAAACATATGGAATTTTTTCAAAACATGTGGTGAAATTTTTTTCCCATGTATGAACATTTATTTACATATGTATATGTATTCCAGAACATGAATAAAAGATTTTTCCGGATTAAAAAATATGAAGCTATTCGGCCCGGGCCCATGTATAGGCCCCCGTGCGTTTCCTGTGGGGGGAGTGAATGTGATTCAAAACCAAAAAACAGTAAGCCATGTCCTCGTGAAATCGATTGGGCCAGAATGATAAATATGGGCTGCGAGAGAAACGCTAAGAACAGACAACGATTGATTGATTAAAAGAACTCCTCCCCTCAACTAAAAAAAGAAGATTAAAAGGACTCCGGTGGCTCTACGTGAATACGAGATCGTGAATTCGTGATCTCTTTGGATTCCATCATCGTCCTGCGCGGCATGTCCGCCTTGAGGCCGCCGTGGGCGGACCTGCCGCCAGAACTGCTTCTCGACATCTCCGGCCACCTACATGAATCCACCGACTTCGTTCACTTCCATATCGTGTGCACGTCGTGGCGTCTATTGACATCAGATTTTGGCATGGTCAATAACTTATTTAAGATGGCCTCAAATGAAGAAGTGATCTTCATGAAAGAGTTCCGTATTGTCGATATAAACATCTTTGAAGTTTAGGTCATCGCAATCCGATTTCATCTCGAAGGCCGAAACTATGCTCAAAGTACTAAGATCTTATATTCAGAGTACAGTTTGGCTGATTAAGCCCCCAAGACGACCTCAAATGGAAAGATTATCTACATGGATTGTCTTTGTCTCGTCGAAACGATCGATTTTGATATAAAAATCGTTCCAATCCGAGTTCGTATGCAAAATTTAGAGCCATCGGAATACAGCCAGGAGGCAAAAACTGGCGCGCCCAACCAGACACCCTGTCTGATGGGTAGCGCGAGTGATAGCCTATTTTGCGCGACCGATTTGACCCTCAAGATGACCTCTGATCAAAAAATGTTCAACACAATAGTTGTTCGTCTCGTCGAAACGGTCAAGATTGCTTTTGGGCTCGTTTCCATCCGAGATCGTTTACCACCACAAAAATGACCCGCAAGGTGCAGCCAGTTTAAACCAAACAGTTTTGGAAAGTTCGGACAAAACCAATCCGAATTTGGCTAGGGTTTTGGACGTGAATCCAAGCCTTTTCCTTGCACGGGAAGTCCAGCCGCCTCTTATATACCTAAGGGGTGACGGCCAATTGAACAACACACAATCGATCAATCAATCTACCACTTTTTATCTTTTATCTTTTCTCTTAACCCTAGTTCTTCTTCTTCCTCGTTCTTCGTTCGTTCTTCTTCATTACAGGGCGGCGAACCTCGAGGCCCTAGGGGCGATCAGGTCGACCTACGACAGCCCATAGCCGCCGCGCGCCCAGACGGGGTCCCTCCCGGGCGTGTGGGGTTTCGGGTCCCAAAAGCGCTGGCTTGCTGTCTTGCGTATCGCGCTGGAAGTCGGCCTCCCGCGGTGTGAGTTGCGGAGCATCTCCCTCGGCGCCGCGGGTACACATCGACGTGTTCGTGTGACGCGTTCCAGCGTCAACACACTTTTTGGCGACTCCGCTGGGGACGAAACTTTGAACGGTCTCTACCCTGTTCTTTCTACGGAGAGATCGTCATCAAGTTGCTGCAATCTACATAGGTAATATGAATACCCAATTTCCCTTTGTAGATGCAAATAATCCATATGTTGTTGCTGGATCACCTATTGAGCATAATGTATCGGCTAGCCCTAGTTTTATCAATCATGCATCTAATTATGTGCAAGGGCCGATGCAAAACAATCTTCATGTTTCAAATTCTTATAAATTTAGCAACATGCAACATATGTATCTCAACTCCCATGCATCGGCAACCCCACAAATTCATATGCCGATGAGCAACATGATGAGTTCGATTAATCAATTTGAAACACCCCAAGTTAGAATTTCCAATGCCATACAAGAAAGTGTTTCACCCTTTTATTTATCGACAGCTAATGTGCAATATAGTAATCCAATCATGCCGATGAATGAGACAATTGGCTATGCTACTAATGGCTATTTGGCCAATTACTCTCAACCGTCATATGCTACACCTCATGTTAGTAATTCTTCGGCACCATACACAATTGTAGATGCTCATAATTCGGCTTCACACCTTCCTGGTTATAGCCGAATGAATGTAAATTTTACAGGAGCGGTTGTGCCCAACATTGTAGAAGATGAGGTAGTGGTGGCTGCATTGAAGAGTTTAGCCCAAAATAAGAGAATTAGTGCTCTTTGCCTTGAACAACATGAAAAGGGGCTATTTCCTGATTATGCCGCAATAAAAGCTAGAGTTTTGCAAGAAGATGAATCTTTGCCAATTGATAAAATTGGCGAGCAAAAGTATGGTCTTACAACACAACATATGCCTTCACCTAGTACTACATCATATTATACACCCCCTACACAATTGCAAAATTTCGGCAACACCCATGTGTCATTGCTGAAAGAATCTAAAAGCATTGGGGGGCAATCATATCCGGAGTGGGCTGAAATTGAGAAAAAGCTTAAAGCTAATTTTGCCGCTCGCCGTCAGAAACAAATAGAAAAAGAATTGGCTCAGATAAAAGAAGCATTGCCAATTGGTACTATCAATGAAAAGAAGGATGATTCGGAACATGAAAGTGCTTCGGTTGAAAAAGCCGAATCAAGTAGTATATATTCTGAATCCATCAAATCCAACGAGGCAAGCATTATTGAGAAAGGGCATGGCAAGCATAGGAAAACAACGGTGCTTGATTTATCTGAAGTTAATGGAACCTACTTCCTGCCCTATGAGTTCCGTGCCGTAGAAATTGACAAGCTTCAAGGACAAGAACAAGTAGCCGAACAAAGTTCGGCCGACAAAAATCTTCAAAGCAATGATGCACGGATTCAAGAAAAAGATGATGACAAGGTGTTGGGGAGCCATCCAAAGACGGAGCAAGATGTTCTTCAAATGGCACCACTATCATGCTCTCCCAACATATTTGAAGAGGTATGCATAGCGAGTAATTTACCTATTTTCAGATTTGGTCGCAACTTCATTACTGATGCATCTATAAGAAATATTCTCATAAGTAATTTCGAAAGACCAATGAGGAAGGGTAATTTACTTGTTAGCAGTAAAATTGTTATGCGACATATCGGTCAACCCATTGCACCATTTATAAAGACCGATAATGACTTATTGTTGCAGCCAAAGCTTTTCCCGTTGCTTTCTCTAAAGTTCATATTTAGTTGGGTAGCTTTGCTTATTTCTTACTTGGCTTACACTTGGTCTCAACTAAGACATGTATATTCTAAATATCTTCGTTTCAGAAATTTAAAGCCAAGGATAAATTCTATTGAGAAAACCGATGCTAATATAATATCATATCCAAAGCCATCGGAGATAGAGTGGAAAACACAATGCATAGCCGAATGGGGAGATTCCAAATCTGAACCATTTGTTTGCTTATCTTCAAAGCCGTTCAAACAGCAAGATCAGCTAGAAAACAAGAAGTTTACCTTCAATTCAAGCATGTGTGACCAAATATTTGATTTATTACTGAAAAATAATTACATAAGAATTCTTGGTCACCATGTTGAGCCATCCATCCAAGGACGAATGTATTGTAAGTTGCATGATTCGTTCAAGCATAATTTTGAGGATTGCAACATGTTCCGTCAAATAGTTAAATCGGCCATTGAAAAAGGACGATTGAAGTTTGTTGAAACACCAAGAGATGACCAGTCTATTCCGATTGGTCCCGATGGCAGAAAGTTTTTGCATCGGCTGATTCAAGCCGATCCATTTGAAGAGAAGGTAAAAACTACAGGTGATGGGATCAAGCTTTCAAGTAAAGAAGTTGTTGAAGAGCATAATGAACATAATCTTGAGGGCAAGAATTCCATCGAAGCTACAATGGAGACGCCAAGGACTGGGGGGCAACAAGCAAATGCAATGATCGATGAAAGCAAACCAAAAGAAAACAAAGACCGAAATAAGCGCAAGTGTAAGAGATCAAAAGTCACCTTCGCTGAACTATTGGATAAATATCAAAAGAAGAGTGAAGAGAAGAATGCTTATCGGCCAAATCATGCAAAGAAACCAAGGTCACCCCCAAGGCGCAAATATGAGGATCGGTATTGGCAAAGTGATAATTTTAATGCAACATATTCATATCCTTATTTTGGGCCGCCAATGCCAATGCCGTGGATGCCTCCCTATGCTCATATAGATACATATTCATCATGGGACAGGTATGATACAAGGGCACATTCTCCATCTTATTCTAGACCATCTCACCAATACTATGCAGCTCCAAGAAGATCAACATTTGAACAATCATGTTTCAAAGACCGTTTCAATCATAAGGAATCGGTCCAGAGCTCAAGGAAGAAGAAAGAGGTGGTCAAGCAGGTTTACCGCATTAAGAGAGATGGTCGTAAGAGTGCAATTTCAGATTTGATCTCAAATGAAAAAGAGCCAATTAAAGTGTTGACATTGGCTACTAAAGGCAATGAGACAAAGCAACCAATTATTGAGAATCGAAGTGCCAAATCTGAAGAAAAGAATTTGAGAGTGCACAAGGCCAAAAAGGAATTGCCATTGGTCAAAACAGAATCACAGCCGAGATGCCCGCTTGGCTTATCGTATTGGCAAAAGAAGAAATTATAAAAACTTAGTGCACAAGAACTTGAAGAAAGGAACATGGCATGGGTTCCCAAAGGAAGTGCTCAAAATAAGAATTATGTGTGAGTTTCCATTACAAGAAGTGCGGCAAAGGTGATAAAGGAAAAGTGTGAAAACTACGAAGGACCAAGCCGAAGGTTTCAACATCTTTGGTCTACACATTATCCATATTCTGCAACTATGCCATTAATGCCTATGCCATGGAATTCGTCATCAGGTATGATTGGTAACCCTCAATGGGCTTATTTTAATCCGTGGATGCAATATAATTTCTTACATCATGAAAGGGTATTGCCAAATCACTATACATTTGATTAGCTACAAGTTTGTTGCTGATCCAAAGGGCCGAAATACTTGATTTGTCATTTCGTTTGTTTATTTCGGCTATATGTGCTTTGAATGAAGTTTACATGGTAATGGCCGATATTTATCTATCGTCCTAAGATTATGTCAATGCATGGTCGGTGTGGTATCCTAACATCGTCCTTAGTTCAATAGGAGACCAAAACAAGCCTCATACAACTTAAAATATGTTTGCATAATAATAAAAGCCGAATATGAATTTATTCGGTTTGGAGCTTTTTGTTGTTGTAGGTGCTATACAGATTGAGGCTTTCAGTGATTCGTTATAAGTAGTGCAACAAATATACAAGGTTATCAATGTTTTGACGAATCACTTATAGTTTATTTTGGGAGATGTCTAGATGCAAAATTTACCTTGGGTTGCTTTAATATCCTTCATATAACTAGACATGACAATTCGAAAGAGTTGGCACGGCAAGCGTCTGGCTACTATGTTAACCATGGTGTATTGCATTTCTATCAATAACCGATGCTAGGTCTTGTCAACATAGGTAAGGCTGAATCGAAGCCCACCGCTTCGGCCACTAATGAAACTTTTATGCAGGCGAAGTAAGGATTGGAGGAAGTTCATTCTTTATTATCTGCAAAATCCTAGCGAAAGGGTGAACAATATGGTTCAGAGGATGATTTTGATCTATGGAACCTTATCACCGGATTGTTATAGAAGCTGAGAAGTTTTCACCCAAGTTTGCATCAAGAGGTTCAAACAAGCAATGGCCGATATATACTTGTCATCCTAAGAACATGCAAAATGGCCGATGGAGTGTTGACATCGTCCTTAGAATAAGCTATGCGGAAGTTATTTTTCGGCACACAAACTTTGCCAAAAACAGGGGGGCATGTGTTGACACTAGATTTTGGCATGGTCAATAACTTATTTAAGATGGCCTCAAATGGAGAAGTGATCTTCATGAAAGAGTTCTGTATTGTCGATATGAACATCTTTGAAGTTTGGGTCATCGCAATCCGATTTCATCTCGAAGGCCGAAACTATGCTCAAAGTACTAAGATCTTATATTCAGAGTACAATTTGGCTGATTAAGCCCCCAAGAAGACCTCAAATGGAAAGATTATCTACACGGATTGTCTTCGTCTCGTCGAAACGATCGATTTTGATATAAAAATCGTTCCAATCCGAGTTCGTATGCAAAAGTTAAAGCCATCGAAATACAGCCCTGTCAGGAGGCAAAAACTGGCGCGCCCAACCAGACACCCTGTCTGATGGATAGCGCGAGTGATAGCCTGTTTTGCGCGACCGATTTGACCCTCAAGATGACCTCTGATCAAAAAACGTTCAACACAAAAGTTTTTCGTCTCGTCGAAACGGTCAAGATTGCTTTTGGGCTCGTTTCCATACGAGATCGTTTACCACCACAAAAATGACCCGCAAGGTGCAGCCAGTTTAAACCGAACAGTTTTGGAAAGTTCGGACAAAACCAATCCGAATTTGGCTAGGGTTTTGGACGTGAATCCAAGCCTTTTCCTTGCACGGGAAGTCCAGCCGCCTCTTATATACCTAAGGGGTGACGGCCGATTGAACAACACACAATCGATCAATCAATCTACCACTTTTTATCTTTTATCTTTTCTCTTAACCCTAGTTCTTCTTCTTCCTCGTTCTTCGTTCGTTCTTCTTCATTACAGGGCGGCGAACCTCGAGGCCCTAGGGGCGATCAGGTCGACCTAGGACAGCCCATAGCCGCCGCGCGCCCAGACGGGGTCCCTCCCGGGCGTGTGGGGTTTCGGGTCCCAAAAGCGCTGGCTTGCTGTCTTGCGTATCGCGCTGAAAGTCGGCCTCCCGTGGTGTGAGTTGCGAAGCATCTCCCTCGGCGCCGCGGGTACACATCGACGTGTTCGTGTGACGCGTTCCAGCGTCAACAGCGTCGTGCAGGACTATTGCCTTCTCCGCCGATGCGGCCCATATTCTGGCCGTGGCTCCTCATGCCATGTGACGGCATCATTTTACACTCCGTCGTCAACTTCGGGGGCATGTCGATTTCGGGCCTACGCCGTGACTACAATGACATGGTCCTCGCGGAGCCGCCTGGTGCATCATCGGCTGACGATAGAAAGTGGGTGGCTAGCATAGATGGCACAGCCGCATGGTCCTTCACGTGGAGTACCCAGCCAAAACTCGTAATTCTTCTCACAGGAGACATCACACGGCTTCCAGAGAATGTTGATGATAAGACGAAACAGCTTTGGAAGGATCCTCATGGTAATCCTCATGGTATCGTCTATGGTGATGCCACCGTTTTCCTATACACGTGTATTCGACAACAGCACACGATGATCCTGACGGCGGCCACCATGCCTCCCGGTGATGCGGCGTGGATAATCGCGCTGAAGATGCTAGATGTGCCAAGAGATAGGCTTTTGGACATAGCGTATCACAATAGCAAGATCTATGTGCGCGCACGCGACAAGTTAGTGCCAAGGTCGAACGCAATCCATGGAAGAGACTACGTCTGTGGTGGCACGTACCTTTTAGAATCCAAAGGTGAGCTTATATCAGCATCCGTTCTACACGAGCATGGTTAGCAGGTCAGTGATGGCACGCCATCGGGCGCACTCTTGATGGAATTGGAAGCGCCGAAAGAAACGACGGCAAGTTGAGGTGGATGGAGAGAGAAGGACGGAGCTTGAGCAAACCGTGTTCTATTCCTTGGTTCCCCGGCTAGCTTCTCCGTGGACAGACACAGAGCTAGGCATGGACGGCGGGTGTGCCTAATTAGTCCTTGGGGCCTGTGTGTTTAGGTACAACTTCCTCAACGGCGAGGCAAAACTCGTGGAGTGGTTGCGCCATGGATCTCGAGCTGACGGGGTAAATGTGTGGCTCCGGCCCTAGCCTGTCATTGCTCCTATTCAAGAAATTAGAGAAAGGCTCCAAGCTTCAAGCAAAGGGAGGAAGGGATAGTATTTCACTAGTAACTAGCTAGGATGAGTTGTGGAATTTGAAAGTTTAATTTAGGTGTTAGTTATGTCTCAAAATCTCCCTGACTTTAATCTTTTCTCTCTAATAAAATTATACTCTCTGATGAAGGTGTGGAACTCTAGTGGAATCTTTATTAGAAAAGGGGAAAACAACCTTCACTCAATTAACATGGCGTGTTCATTTGCAATCAACTTGCACACACTTGGCTGCTATATATATCAAAGCTTCTTCATCTTGTACAGTCGCCGAATCGTTCTCATCAAAGATAAAGTAGTAGTCTTGAGAGAACTGAAGTAGCAAATTCAGACCAACGACACGAACACCCTCGGCTCCTCAACTTCTCCTCCATATATGCACACTGACAGAGGTTCTGACTCTTGGCATTGGTATACACCACACTGCCATGTTCAGCAGAGCATTCCCATCCCATCCATGTTGAGTCATTTCGGTTCCTGAGATGCCGCCACACAGTCAGGCCCGGTGTAATGCTAACTCATATTTCACCATTGGGTAAACTCCAAACTCTGCACATGATGATAAAAGATCACATAATAAAGTCAGTTACAAATTTCTCTGGATGCTTTGCTTCTGAAATTATGTAAGCTCTGTTTTTCGTGGTGATCGAGCAACAACACTTGGGGAAACAGCCCCAAAATGCCATTAATTCTTACAAACATGGTGCACACACACTCTTTTCTTTTTCCACGAATACGCAAAGCTTGCGTATCTTTTCATTGATACAACACATGCACAAACGCAAAATGGCGTGCGCACACACTCTCACCATAACAAGAAACGCACCAAAATGAATGAGCACTATACCAGACTAGACTAGAGAAGCACAGCGGCAATGAAAGGTGGCGCGTCTTCCATTCCACCAGAAAATACTAACCATCGCAGCAATTTAAGTCAGTCACCAGGCAACAGACTTCAGACACACCTCTAGCTGCAGGCTACGCTTGTGCTAGCCTGCCCAATGTGTCTGCTTCTTCTTGCTTAATTAGTAGTAGCATGAATCCAGCAAGCATATCACATCTGCACATGCATAGCTGTTACTTCCTGGCAGTGGCAGTGGCAGCGTTCACTGATAAGAAGATGTAGCCAGTGCACTTTATTACCTCGCATCGCATCAGTACTTTCTAAATCATGATCACGTGAACTAATGATGAGGAATGGTTTCAAGTTTGAACAGATGAAGAAATACTTTTGATGATATGCCAGCCAGGAGGTTTACCCCAAGTACAGCAAGATGAGGTCCATGGCACTCAGATAGATCCGGGGTTGGTTTTATACCCATTACAACCAGTGAAAGGTAATCTTCTGAACTTTAATGCAAAAGTAAAGCAAGTGAACAAGGAGACAGTAATAAAGGTAATAATAATTCAAATAGCGACCCAACTACAGTCTTCAGAGCCGTTTTCTTGGATGTGCGACCAAGGGTGGTGGAGTGTCGTAAGTCGGGGTGGAGCTTGCATGCCGCCAATCCACTGCTGGGCGTCGGTTTCTTTCAGTTAAAATCATGAGAAGTGTCGATTTCTTCAGTTAACAAGATGACAAGTGTTGATTTCTTCAGTTAACAACATGACAGCTGTCGATTTCTTCAGTTAACAACATCATAACAAATGTCGATTTCTTCAGAAGATGATGCAGTCTGGTTCCTGACAAGGAGGGAGATGTGTAAGTAATATAATTGGCATCGTTCTGCCACCAGGGTCACAATATTTTGTACTGAATGACCAAAATACTAACCATTGCACACACGTTATGAACATGAAAAAGGCCTCACACCGTACATGCTCATCACAGCAATTTAATTCTGAGCAAACATCACAAGCCGACAGGCTATATGTGCGTCTGCCAGCCTAGGCAGTGTTTCTGCTTCTTCCTTAGCTTGGCTTCAGATCTTCCGCGGACTGGTTGCAACTCAATCCATCACCCTCCTTGACAGCGATTCTGAAATGTTTTCAAGTCGGTTAACCTGACAAGAACATGTTAGCTAGCTTGCCGAGTTGCAGTCCACTGGGGCCTATTTACCTCGCATGAATGAACGCTCTCCGGTGTTTTATGTACACCTGTTGCTGAGGTCGCCGAGCAGATGTATAGAAGTCCTTGCATGCTGTTCTTGGCGGGAACCGTGAGTACCACATTGCGTTTGCCGTTTGGTGCCCTGAACTTTTCAATGGGATCTATCACACCTGCAAAATTTGACCAGCCATTCCATTAGCTTGTTACACATGATGCCCCTCTACTCACAGTAAACATGCACAATCTCCTCCTTACCTTTGCAGTGCCAGTTTTGGCCTTTGGGTAATAAAAGGCTTTCAGCTGCAACTTCATGTATTTGGGGCTCGACGAAATGATAATCTTGGTCGTTAGTTTGTCACTATGACCTGAGCGGAGGAGTTGCTTGCTAGTTAGTACAAAAAGCATCATCTCTCAATGCGATTAAGATGAAGCATATCTGAATATTCAGGCCTGACCTTGATACTTTTCTTGGACAGTACTGCAGCCGCAGCATGGGTCACCTTCAAAAAATCTTCTTCAACAACAACTTCATCTGTGCGACTAGCGTGTACTTAAGATGGATCTGGTACACTGCATCAGAGGAAGAATAGAATGAGGGGCAAAGTATCAAGGATGTCACAAGGAACAGTTGAAAGCCAAAACTGCATCCACCGAACAGCACCATTATTGCGTGGATGTTGCAGCGGCAGAAGACTGCCTCAGTCAACCACACCTTCCCCCAATTGAATCTGTTGCTTCCGAGGAGATTGGTCTACAAAACGAAGCAGCATCGTAACTGAAACTAGCTATCAGCAGTACATGCAAGTCTGTCTGAATTAGGTTAAAGATCAATCAGAGTAAATCCCCAGCATAATCGATATCGTAATTCACTGTTGACTGATCAGAACGAATTGCATTACTCTGTATTGGATGGTGATGGGGATATAAAAAGGAGTAATCACAGGATCCGGAAGACGGAACAAAGCAGTGCTCAGAAAATGGAGGCCTTCTGAAGTCTTACAGTATCATTGATTCTGGTAGTCTGGTTGGGGAGCATAAAAAGTATACCGACGGTGTTTACTAGAGTGACGAGAGAAGATGACAAACTTAACACAGGCTATTGTTATCTTTCAAGCAACCAAAGAAAGAATCTCAGTTGAGTCTGAAACTTTGGAACCATGTATCAATCAAATTCCTATATTCTCATGGAAATAACACCGAACCATTACGCAACTACCTTCCAGCAAAGGGAGAACATACCTTTCCCAGTGATAGGCTGATAGCCCAATACTGGAACAGAGCAAGTTGCATACAACAGACAGTACTATTCTCAAACTTTGGCCGCTCCAGTGTTCAGAGCCGCTGGATGTGCGACCAAGGGTGGTGGCCTGTTGTAACTCCGAGCGAAGCTGTAAGTTGCTGTTAGATGAAGATCTGACGGTCGACGTTGAGCCCTTCCGATTTGGCGCCAATCGACTGCTGGGTGTCGATTTCTTCAGTTAACAGCATGACAAGTGTCGATTTCTTCAGTTAACAGCATGGCAAGTGTCGATTTCTTCAGTCTGGTTCCTGACAAGTAGGGAGATGTGTAAGTAAATGGCATGCTTCTGCCGGTCAGGGTTCATAATATTTTGTACTACACGGTATGAACGTGAATAAGGCCTCACTGGATGTACCTACTCATCGCAGAAATTTCTGAGTGACATGGCAAGGCTGACAGGCTTCAGATGTACCACCACCTAGCTGCAGGCTATGCTTCTGCTATCCTAGACAGTGTTTCCTCTGCGTCTTCCTTAGCGTGGCTCCGCGGAGTGGTTGCAAGTAAATTCGTCACCTCCTCGGCAGCCGGTTCTGAAATGTTTTCAAGTCGGTTAAATTGATAAGAACATGTACTCCCTCCGTTCCAAAATAGATGATCCAACTTTGTACTAAAGTTAGTACAAAGTTGGATCATCTATTTTGGAACGGAGGGAGTAGCTATCTTGCAGAGTTGCACTTCAGTGGAGCCTATTTACCTCGATCGCATGAATGAACATCCGCAGTTCCTTGCGTGCCGTTCTTGGCAGGAGCCATGAGTAGGGGTGTTCCTTTCGGTGCCCCGAACTGTTCTTTGAGCGGCATCTATACCTTCTCCATTGCAGTCACACCTGCAAACATCGACCAGTGATTCCATTAGCTGGTTATACATAATGTCCCTCTTACTCAGAGTAGACAGGCATCCATAATCTCCTTCTTACCTTTGCAATACCAGTTTGAGGTCTGTTGGCTGCATCTTCCTGGAGCAATGAAGCACATTTCTGACTGAAATAGATAAAAGACCATGAAAAGAAGCTTAAATTTGCATAGTAAAAGAGAGTTGTTTTGGTTAGAGTGTGATACAAGAGAGCAAAGAGTTCTTTGCAGAATTAGAGAAAATACTTTAGAGGGGGAGTCCATCTGAAGACCAACTAGGGACCAATTCGAAGCTGCAGTTGCCCATGTTGTATCACTTCAAATGCATAAATGATTCCCGAGACCGCACTGCAACTTTCACCAAGATAATAGATTGATAAGATCTGCAAATCATACTGTGTTGGCTTCGATCTTTCAGTAGTAAGCTCGATTAGTTCTACTAAAATAACTATAGTGATTACTTATGACGGGGCTTAGTTTGCAGAAGTGTTCTTTTTTTCCTTTTCAGAATAACATAATGGGAATAAGGTCCTGATAAACGGGGCTTGAACTGGCTGGATGATTTTGGCCTCTCAAGAGCAGGTTTGTAGCCTATTTTGGTGCCTTAAGATGAAATGGATTCTATCAGCAGTACTACATTTTTTTACAGTGAGCAGTACTAAACGTTCAGAACACACTGCTGATGTTGAGCAATTGAAGGATTTCGAGATATAACTCCAGCTCACTTATAATAGCTAGTTAGAGCTGAAAAACAGAGTGTTCATGTAGGAAATAATAAGCATGCACCATTGCGTTGTACATTCTACTACCTCCGTCATGGTGCTACAAATTTAAGTCTCAGACAATTCAAAACTGCAAGTTCAAAGAGTAGACAGAGACAAATTATGGTCAATTCATAAACTTACTGTGCAGCTCTGCCAGTCTGTTGGTGATGAGTAGTGCTTCGAAAGGGGAGATCTTCTGAACTCATAGAAGTAAGAAGACAATGTCCTGGGCTGGGGGACAAAGCATTCTTTTGAGATGAATACATCCATTTTTCATGACTGTTTACTATACTGACTTAGTGAGGAAAGAAAATTAAAAATTAATAAAGGTAATTTACATATTAATTTTATACCGAGGCGCGATAGAACAACATAGTAAACTAGTGTTAATCATGAATATGTTGCGATCATGCATCTTTGTGCCTTAATGGGGTTTTGCAATTTCAAAATTGTAAATGCCGTGCAATGCATTACCTCCACTGTAACACTTGCACAAATTCACCTCCAAACTGCTACTACTCCCCATGATCTGAATTGGCTTCACACGTGCACTGCTATGGTATACAGGCTATTCTTGCGAAGATCCTATATGCCAATAAATATCATTAAACAACAACAGTTGTACCGAATACGAGAATACGAGGTATCAGTAGAATGTCAACTGAATTGAAAAACTTCAAACCTTATCAGTAGCAAAACACTGACAACTCATGGTTTCCCATAATTATGCCAAGATGATCCTTTAATCCCTAAAACTGAACATTTTCCAGGTACACCTTCAGTCTTGATGAGTTTTTGGACAAAATGTAAACGCCTGAACAACAAGCCAACAGAAATTAGAAATGCAAGAACACCCTGTACCGATCGCAACATAGCAGTATATGGAAAAAAATATGTCACCTTAATATCAGTAGACTGACCCGAAGTCTCATTTATTCCATACTGATGTCGTACTGCTATCTTGATCGTGACACTCAAAATAGGAAAGTAGACTGACACATCTTAATGAAGGGATGACAATAACCCAAATTAAGTGCAAATAGGAAGAAACCCGTTACATTGAAAAAACACCTGCACAAAGAACCAAACAAATGTTTATCACAGGTTTCTAGGAAGAAAAGAAGAGAGACTTCAGAAGGCATTGGCTGATATTGATGTTGGTTTTTTCATTTGTTGAAAGACCAAATCTTAAATACTTTCACTCCCATTGGGAAGAAAATGGAAATCTAACATAACAGGAGCATAAGTGGATATTTTTTTTTGCAGCGAGTATAAGTGGAAGTGGATATAATTGATATGATACAGCATGAGTAAAGTTCCAATTTAGATGTGCTTACCAGATTTATGTACAGGAAGGAAGACAGCGGCCACAAGACCCTCATGTCACTGCATGAGGCAAGAGTGTCGTATGGAAAGAGCAGAACACTACAAGGCTAGAAGAATATACATGGAAACTCCAAGGCACGGCCCTGCACAGTGGATGGGAACAAACAAAGTGTTTTAAGCATGATTGCAGGAAAAGCGCAAAGTGGAATTTTGTGTTACCTTGGATCAGTGTATTATGAGTTCTGGGATGGTTCCCTCTAACCCCCTGCAGTGCCGTTTTAGCTCCTCGTTGCACCCGTATATAATAACTAGCTTTTGAAGTGATTCAGGGAGGACATCGTTGGGCAATGACGAGAGGGTTGCAGAGTGGATCGCTAATTCCTTGAGGCTGGTAAGGTTGTGCAATCCTGCTGGGAGTTGCTGAAGATTGTGAAATTGCCAAAACTCTAGTTCCTGGAGGGAGGAGAGGAGCTGAAGGGCGTCCTCTTGCTCCTTGCTGAAGCGCTCTATCCCTTCAGACCAGTCCCCACAAAGTTTCAGCTTGGTAAGGGAGGACGAGAGGAAGCTGCAGATGGGTGCAGAAAGAAATCCTGCTGCGTCATCCGTCATGAGCTCATGCAGTGTGGATGAAACAAAATGTGTCTGCTGCTCTCCTCCTCCTTCAACGTCCTCCCAACCAGAAAAGAATTTAGGGCTGAAAGAGAGTCTTAATTCTTTGAGCTGGCCCCCGGTGCTAAGGAGAGGCTGCAAGCCCCGACATGTCAGACCCTCTCCACAATTCAACAGTTTTAATGTGACAAGAGAGGAGAGGTTTGAGAGGGGCTCCAGTGTCATCAAGCCCTTCACATCCATAAGCTCCAGGAATTGCAGGGACGAAGGAAAAATGTGATGGGAAGGCACTATTTCCAATCTGGATAAAAACCTGGGCGAAGGCGCTATGCTTAATCTCTGAAGGGTTTGCAAGGCTTGGAGCCCTCCTCTTCCAGGAACAAGAGTTGGTGGCTCCACCAGGACTAGGTCTGGGCAGTCATCGAACTCAAACTCCAGTAGTGAGTCACAGAGATGAGCTGGGAAGAACAACACCCCATCATCCTCTTCCTCTGCTGCCGCTGTTATTTCACCTCGCGCCCATCTCTGATGCTTCTGATGCTGTTTGTTGCACACCCACCCCCACTACCAGCTTTTTTATGTTTTCACAATCACTTATTTTCAATTTGGAGAGCCCCGGGAGGTGGGGGAGTAGCTCGGTCAAATCCTTGCCAATAATACCATTTATGTTGTAGATCTCGATATGCTCAATAGGAAGCTGCCATTCCACATCACCCTGACCTACTAGTGGTCCAACCAGACCATCTGAAAGGTGTACAATCAATGTCTTCAGCGATTTTAGCTTCAGAAGGTGCTTCAACTCCAGCGGTGGGCACCTCAGCAGTGTCAGCTTCTCAAGACATGTTTCTTTATCGAAAACTAACAATTGGTCTAAGCTATGCAGATCACCCCGTCCAACGATTTCCAATTCTGCTCTACCAGATGATTTTGAGTACACAAACTCCTGTAGTAACTTTACATTTTTTATCGTGGCACGACGCAGACTGTTAATCCAGGAGATGGGAATCACCCATGAGAATTCTGGACAGCCTTGTATCTCAAGCTCTTGTAGTTTGGGGAACCAATCTGGGGAAACAATGTGGTTTGAGAAAGGGAACCTCAAGAGCTTCGGCCAATCTCTAATAATTAGCACTTGCAAAAGAGGGAACATATGAGCATCCTGTAGTGAGTCGGAGAGATAAGCTGGAAAGAGCAGTGTCCCATCATCATCTTCCCCTTCTGCTGCTGTTACTTCATCTTCCTCCATCTCCATTGGTTGCTGATACCGCCGCGAAAACATCATTTCCCTTCTTCGATAACGAATTATTTCCAGTTTGGAGAGCATTGGGAGGTGGGGGAGGAGCTCCGTCAATTCCTTTCCACTAATACCTTTTAACCACTCGATCCTCATATACTCAACAGGGAGATGGCATTTCCCATTACTCTGACCTCTTAGTGGTCCAACCAGACTAACTGAACATTTTACAATCAATTTCTTCAACGAGCTTAACATCATAAGGTGCTTTAACTCTAGAGGTGGGCACCCCTGGAGTGTCAGTTTCTCAAGACTTGTTTTTTCATCGAAAACTAACACTTGGTCTAAGCTATGCAGATCACCCTTTCCAATAATTTCCAATTCTGCTCCATCAGATGATTTTGTGTACTCAAATTTTTCTAGTAGCTTGACACCTTTGATCGTGACACGACGCAGACTTTCAATCCGGGATATTGGAATCACGAATGAGAATTCTGGACAGTACCGTATCTCAAGCTCTTGTAGTTTGGGAAACCAATCTAGGTAAAGAATGTTGTTTGAAACCGGAAACTCGATTTTCGGGCAGTTTTTGATAATCAGCACTTGCAAAGCAGGAAAGATATGAGCATCCCTTGGCAACACGTCTCCACCTAGGGAAGACTCTGGTTTACTTGTGTAAAGCCATTTTTCAAAACTTGCTAGGCCAATGAGTTCAAGCTTTATTAGCATGAAAAAGCTTTTCCCTATAATAAGCTCCTTCAGTCTTGCCATATCCTTCAACCTTAGTTCACGAAGATCCCACACATCACCCAGCCATGTTGGACAAGAAGGGCCTCCATGCCCTCTAATGCACAGTACTTGAAGATTTCCATGTGGTTTAAGGCTCTCAAGAACCACTGCTTCCACACCAGGCTCAATGCTAGATTGCTCACTATCCCAGTCCAATTTTAACCTCCTCAAGCACTTTTTCTCAACCAGCTTTGCTTGAGCTGCCTCCTCTTTTGTATGTATTTTCTCAAGGTTGTAGATGCCAAGCTCCCATAGCTTGGTCAAATGCTCAAGCTGCTTTGGTTCAAATCCTTCATTCTTTTTATTGACACGAAATACCATTAACTTTTCTAAGAGTTTAAGTTTTCCCACATTATAAATATCAAACTGAAGCCCATCATCCCTTGGGGGATAATAGTGGCACAATTTTGCAAGGTTGCACATGTCTTCGGGGAAATCACCACTGCCACCCCACCTCTCAAGATCTAGAACCCTTAAATGATAAAATTTAGAGATGTTAGGTGGTAACTGCATCTGTCTCATCCGTGTTCCTAGACATAGGCATCGTAGGTGGACAAGTCTTGAAAAGGTATGTAACACAGACTCCATGGGGCACATCAGGTGGGGAAAATAAAGAACACGAAGAGCATTTGCTTCCCCAAAAAAATCACCATGTATCTTGGCAAAACCTTCATCCATTTCCCCAAATAACATCAGTGTTTGCAAATGTTCAACCTTCACTGTTGTCTTCAGTTTTTCCAATTTAGTCTTTAATTTTTCACCAGACACTGCATCATATTTATCCAAGTCCTCTGTGCTAATAGACAAGTGTCGGGTTGTTGGCTAAATTTTTACTGATCCAACATCAGGGAAACGTAAACTAAGGCAATCATGAGATGCAACCTTCAATGCCAAATCATGCAGCAGGTCATGCATAACATAACACCGATCACCATCAACTTGCTCTTCTCTGAAAAATCCATGGATGACTAACTCCTGTAAATTTCTGAAACCTATGTCTTCAAGTGTTTGATTTTGACCATCAAGTATCAAAATATCTAGTCCAATCCACAGGCTGATGAGCTCACGGCTTCTGAAAGGGTAATCTTCAGGAAACAATGCAGAATAGGAAAAACATTGTTGCAGGTGGAAAGGGAGAAAGTCATAGCTAAGCTCCAAAGCAGGCATAATCCAATTGCCATTGGTCTGCTTCACCCATTCTTTACTTTCTAGGACCCTTTTCCAATGAGCCAAACAAGGGTCTGTCCTCAGTAATCTACCAACGGTCTTTGCTGCAAGAGGGGAGCACCTTAGTTTTTCTGTTATCTTATCTCCAGTCTCACGCAAATGAAGTTTTTCACTGGGATATTGCTCTGCATCAAAGACATAAACAAGGAATAACTTCCTAAACTCTTCAGGTTCTAAACCACTCAGTTCTTTTGGCTCTACAGTTTTCTTAACTTGATCTGCTATCTCTTTCTGCCGAGTTGTGACTAGAACCATGGAGCCCTTTTCTTGTGACTTGCCGAGTATCAATAATAGTTTTTCCCAGTCATCCACATTAGTAAACTGCCATATATCATCCAATACAAGTATGAACCTCTTGGATTTCAATCTGTGTTCAATCAGCTCTTCTGGTCTCATACACCCATTTTCACCTTCAGCCGCAAGGGTATATTCTTTAATCTGTTCTAGCACCTTACCCAGGTTGAAATTAAACGACACACATATCCAAATCCTGACCGGAAAATGATTCCGCACTTGCTGGTTGTTATATATGTGTTGTATCAGAGTTGTCTTCCCAATTCCCCCCGGACCAATAACTGGAAGCACAGTTAGAGCCTTGTCACTGTATTGCCCCTCCGTGATATCATCTATGATACTCTTCATGACATGGTCCCTCCCATACATTTTTGGCTCTGCACTCAGAGGTGTGGTGGTGGGACGGCTCTGGGCAATGTGAAGAACACTTCTACGGTCATAACGTTGCAAAATCTTGTCAACCTCATTACGCACAGGCTGCAGTTTCTCTACAATGGCAGTCATCCTTTGAGAGAAATCAGGCCTATTAAACTCTGGTATTGGTGTTTCTGGTGCATTGTCACGATCTTCATTACCATGAACATGTGGATGCGGGGAGACCTCCTGATCAGCCTGATTGGCGTTTGGCGCAGAGGAGGAATCGCCGCGTGTTATGTGCCTAGCATGCTGCCAAGCGCAACAGCTGACATGTTGTCTTGCATCTTCTTGTTGGGGATGGCGAGCATTGGCACCAAAGCAGGACCCGGTGAAAGATGCCAGCCGTTTGCTAATAGATTTGCGAGTGTGGCGAACATCACGGGCAAGGTGCTGGACACCACCCTCGCCGTGCTCGTCGGCAGCCTCATATGTGCCGCGGAGCTTGTCCTGGATGCGGAAGTAGTCCAGCTCGTCCAGCAAGTCTTGAGCATTGTGCGCCGAGTCCCGCATCATCTGCAACAGCTCCTCCATGGCTGGACCGCTGATCTCCTTGCAGGCAGCATTTTCGAGCGTGGCCTTGACGAGCAGCAGTTCCATCCTGAGGGCCTCAACGTTGGGACCAAACATCCTGGTGCCCTCCCAAGCCTCCTGGAAGATATCCGTGACGGTGGCTAGCGCCTTGCTCACCACCCATTGCACCACGCCGAGGGCAGCGTCGGCCATCCTCGGGCCAGAAGCAGAGATGGACGACCTGCGGCGCCTGCATCCAAGAATCAAAAGGAATTTGTTGGTAAATATAGGCTGCTGGTAGCTGTAAACTAGTACGTACGTTGTCGCAAGCACGCCGGTGATGGGATGCTGCCTGTCTGCCTTCCTGCCGGTGACAGATGCCGCTGCCGCTGCCTAGCACCTAGTTGCTTCAAATTGGGGGTTGGGTCGCAGCACAGCAGGCCTGTTGGGAATTTTCAATCACAAAAGAAATATAATTAAGGCATCAGGCTAGAATTTTCAATCACAAGGGGAAACAGAATTTCCAATCATGAGAGAGAGAGAGAGAGAGAGAACAGAAACAGAACTCTGACCTGCTGCTGTGCGTCGGTGGCACGGTGCGTCGGAGGTCTGGCGGTGATGGATGCTGCCTTCCTGCCGGTGACGGATGCCGTCGCCGGTGACGCGTACCTAGCTGCTGCAAATGGGGGTTGGGTGAGTCACACCGAGCAAGGGGAGGTACAGGAATGGAGGCACTGAAACAGAGCGCGCGTGCACACACACACACAGAGGCTACTGACCTGCTGCTGTCCGGCGGCGGGCGGTAGGGTGCGGCTGGTTCAGATCCGGGTGGGAGCCGCCATCGCCATGGTGAGAGGGCAAGATGACCGGAGTTGCGTCGACCAGGAGGAGGCGAAGTGAGCTGCGTTGCCGGACGGCGAGGCGGAGGTGAAGGACAGCAGCGGTGGGCAGTGGAGAGCAGGGGAGCGCCGGCCGTGGAGCCAGCTTGAGAGAGTGAACGAACGAGACTGAGTGAGAGTAGTACCACCTCTAGATCTAGATCTGGTAATAATTGAGAGGTTCGATCTGGATCACGAGGACTACAGTACAAGTATTTTTCCTTGACTTCACCTATCCCAAGTCTCTCTCAAACTAAACTTAGAGCATCTGCCCCACACCCAACAGGCCTCCTCAGAGCGATTTTTTTCACACCGGTGCCGAACAAAAACCCTAGTCGCGCCATCAAGACGCCAAAATCCGCCGGTTTGGCCCGTTTTTGAGCCTCGCGATCCCAGGCCGAACCCAGCAGATTTCTCACAAAGTCTCTATTGCGTTTGTCCAGAGCGCCTAAACTCTAGCTTAACTTGTCATATTTTTGTTTTGCCAAACAATGCTTTGTTTATTTATCCGAATTTTCAGACAAACACTCCCAAGCCCTGCATAGTACTCCCTCCGTTCTTAAATATTTGTCTTTCTAGACATTTAAATGGACTATAATATACAAATGTATGTAGACGCATTTTAAAATGTAGATTCACTCATTTTACTTCGTATGTAGCCACTTGTTGAAATCTCTACAAAGACAAATATTTAGGAAGGAGGGAGTACAATACGTTCGCATGGCAGTGCCAAATTATCCGATGAGAAAAGATCCCGACAACGAAAAGTCTCATAGTGGATTCCCGCAATTGCGCAGAAGGCGCGCAGCGTTGGTAGACCACCCGCGACTGACTCCTCTACAAGTTTCAATCAGTGAACCAAACAAAATGATAGCACTACCCCTACAAGTGTCAATCAGTGAACACTGTTTTTTTTTTTTGCAGTGAACAGCTACCGCCGAGCTGTGAATGCTACAGTGGTAACGAACACAAAATATTTGTTTTGAACCAGAGGCAAAAGTTTTTTCTTTTTATTGATTAAGAGGAGATAGTTCCCCATTAATTAAGAAGAATATAGTGACCGGCCATCCTTTACCAAAACAAAGTGTGTTAATTTATTCAACCAGAGGCAAGAATATTTACTTTAGTCAAATTTGGAAACAAAAATCCTGTAGCGCATCAGCCTCGCAGTGCCAAAAATATCCGACGGGAAAAGTGATCCTACGGTTAAACAATAAGACTTCTTCCAATGTAAAGGTGCTTAGAGCAACTCTTAAATAATGCAATAGAGTACATAAGAGTACAAATACAAATGCAAAGGTGCTTAGAGCAACTCTTAAATAATGCAATAGAGTACATAGGAGTACAAATAGAAATGCAAAGGTGCTTAGAGCAACTCTTAAATAATGCAATAGAGTACATAGGAGTACAAATACAAATGCAAAGGTGCTTAGAGCAACTCTTAAATAATGCAACAGAGTACATAGGAGTACAAATAGAAATGCAAAGGTGCTTAGAGCAACTCTAACAGACCCTGCAAAAGGCCCCGACCCGCAAAATAACCGCCAAAATGCGGGTCGGCGTGGTAAATCCCGCCCGCACAGACCCCGCAAACGTGGCCGGTGTCGTGGTACTAAGTCTGATAGTAAGAGTAGGGGGTATGTAAGAGGAGGCAAGGCCCTAGCTACGATGAAATTGTACATACGAGTTTACGAGTTCAGACCCCTCTCAGAGGAGGTAAAAGCCCTACGAGTCGGTGCCCTGAGGCGGTCGACTGGAATATGGGTGTGTGTTACAAGGGGTGCGAATCCTTGTTCCAGAGGATGGGTGTGGCTTATATAGAGTGTGCCAGGGTCCCTTGGTCTTTTGGCCTACAGATTATATCCCATTTAGCGAGTCTGTATTTTCGTTTTAACTCATCGCTTTGTCAGAAGAAGCGCGATCGATAGAAGTCCAGTCTTTTCCCAACTCCAACTGGTATCTTAAAAGGGACAAGAGAAACATTGGCATACTCGTGAGTACCGAATTAATGAGAATTAGTCGGCCTCCATATGACATAAGCTTGCCCTTCCAGCACCATAGTTTTTTTTCAAATTGATCCTCAATGCACTTCCATTCTTTGTTGGAAAGCTTGCGATGATGAATTGGTATACCAAATACATAAAGGGCAATGGACCTAATTCACACCCGAACAATTGTTTGTAAGCTTCTTGTTCGTCTTTAGCTCTTCCAAAGCAGAACAATTCACTTTTATGGAAGTTAATCTTTAACCCCGACAACTGTTCGAAAAGGCATAACACAAGCTTCATGTTCCTTGCTTTTGTCAAATCATGCTCCATAAAGATGATAGTATCATCAGCGTACTGTAAGATGGACACTCCTCCGTCCACTAGATGCGGGACGAGCCCGCCTATCGGGCCATTATTCTTAGCTCTTCCTATTAGGATCGTCAACATGTCTACCACTATATATGTTGAATAGAATAGGTGACATCGGGTCTCCTTGCTTTCGTGGTTCTAAGTCTGACAGTAGAGTGGGGGGTAGGTATGGAGAGGCAAGGTCCTAGCTATGGAGAGGTTGTAAACACAAGAGATGTACGAGTTCAGGCCCTTCTCGGAGGAAGTAAAAGCCCTACGTCTCGGAGCCCGGAGGCGGTCGAGTGGATTATGTGTATATGAGTTACAGGGGTGCGAACCCTTCTGCCTGTGGAGGGGGGTGGCTTATATAGAGTGCGCCAGGACCCCAGCCAACCCGCGTAATGAAGGGTTTAAGGTACATTAAGTCTGGGGCGTTACTGGTAACGCCCCACATAAAGTGTCTTAACTATCATAAAGTCTACTTAATTACAGACCGTTGCAGTGCAGAGTGCTTCTTGACCTTCTGGTGGTCGATGAGTCTTCATGGTCGAGTCCTTCAAGTCAGTCGAGTGGGTTCCTCGTAGGTCGACTGGAAGGTGATCTCTTCTAAGGGTGTCCTTGGGCAGGGTACTTAGATCAGGTCTATGACCCTACCCTAGGTACATGACTCCATCATTAGCCCCCGAATGGATTGAGGCTTGAGTGAGGAAGGAGTTGATGTTGTTTCCGATTGGTCTTTGCATACTGGTCGTGCGTTGTTTTGAACCAAGAATCTCTTTGTTGATAGTGAGCAACTTTTCTTCAGTCGACTCGATCCATTCTTTTCTTTCGTCGAGTGATCTTTTGGACTTTGCCGATTTCCGAGCGACGGATCGCAGGAAATCCCACGTCTGACAGACCGATCTGCCGTTCGCGGATTCTGCGGGATACGAAATTTGGGGAAGCGCGCGAAGAGGGGCGGACCGCGGCGCTCGGATGGGATAGGGCACAGACGCCTCGATCCTCGCGCCGCTTTTTTCGCCACGTATCGCGTCCGCGCAACTGTTTCGGGATATGATTAGATCGACCGGGCCCACCTGTCATCCACTCGGAAGGGATCTTATAAATGCGCCCGGTGAGGGTTTTTGAACAGTGCCTCAGCATTCCCTCTCTGCTCTCTTCGTCTCCGCCCAACGCGCCCGCTCTCACCTCCGCACAACTTCCCCTCGCGCGTCTCGCCGGCAGTCATGGTGAAGGAGAAGACGGCGACGCTGAAACACGCAAAGAAGGCATCGGCGTCGGAGAAGGCGAAGGGGAGATCCACCAGCCGCGGCGGGTCTTCGTCCAGATCCCGTCTACCGCACGGCTGGGTCCAGGGAGATTGGATCCAGTCGACCATCACGGAGAAAGATCTCCTCGACATGGCCAACGACGGTCTGATCCCCCACGGAGCTGCAAGGCTTCCGGGGAAAGAGTGGCAGCCCCAGCCGGAAGAGGGTGAGTGCGTGCTCCTGGCCACCCATGTCGACCGCGGATTTTCTTTGCCACCGAGTGTTTTCTTCCGTGGTTTTTTGAACTTCTTAGGAGCGCAACTTCACCCCGAATTCTATCGCCTATCTTGCTGCGTTTGTGTCCATGTGTGCGAATTTTCTAGGCTGTCGACCGCACTGGGGATTGTTCAAGCACATATTCACGTGTTGCTCTCAGACCGTGAAGAAGGCGAGCCCAGGCGACGAAAAGACCCAAGTTGTCCAGATGTGTGGTGGTCTGGGGATCCAGATGAGAAACAAGAGCACCTTCCCAACCATGTCATTTCCCGAGTCAGTCAGAGGCTGGCAGTCGACCTGGTTCTACTGCCAGAACGAGCCGACGCCGGGGCAGTCGAGTGGACTCCCTCAGTTTACCATGGCCCGAGTGAACAAACCTTCTTCATTGAAGGTGATTCCGGAGGAGAAAGCCGACGTGAAGATGCTGATGGAGCGTGTAGTTCAGTTGGTTCGAGATGGAGTGACTGGTATGGATCTCTTGGAAGTTTTCCTTAGACGGCGTATCCAGCCTCTTCAGTTCCGGAGCCATTGCATGTGGTTGTACTGCGGGACTGAAGATGAGACTCGGATCCACCCGGAAGCAGTCGACGATGCCATGGTGGAAAGGTGGGTGGCCGCGGTCACTGGAACAAGGATAACCCCCGTGGAGCTAGAAGGATTCCTCCACTCGACCGTCACAGCGTTCCAGACAAGGTATGTCTGCTCTACCCTCCACTGTATTCTTGTCATATTTAATTCTGTTTTCTCCGCAAATCGGTCGATTGATCTTTGTCTTGATGTCTATCAGGCCCTCATCGAGCTGTACTCGATGCCCAATGGAGCACAGGCTCCGACTGAAGAGGGAGAAGCGAGCGGGGGCGAGAGCCAGGAGGAGTGGGACTCGGATGCCGCTGAGGATGATGATGATGATGATGACGATGAGGAGGACAAAGAAGAGGAGGAGGAGGAGGTCGCACAACCGCGCTCGGAAAGGCGGTCGAAGCTTGTCCATGACCCTGTGACTGAACGTGGCAAGGGGGTTGCGCAGTCGACCAAGCGCCCTCGGACCACTTCTCCGGCGCTGACGGAAAAGGCGTCGAAGCAGCCCAGGGCGGCCCCGTCAAAGCCGACCAAGCTCCTGCCGAAGATGAAGGTGTCCATCCCCACCATATCAGGGTAAACATGTTGCTTAAGTCTTCTTGTTTTGTGTGAGCTTTATCTCTGGTTTACGCTTGAGTTAGTCGACTGATTCTTTGGAATCGCAGTGCTGCTACTTCTGAGACCTCAGCCAGGGCTGACGACCATGAGATGGAGGACGCAGCAACCTCAAACCCTGGTACTATACTCTTAATTCTGTTTTTAGTCGACTGACTCATGATCTCTAATTCTGATTCTTTTCTGTAGCTCCATCCAATGTTGTTATCACTCTTCCTGATGATGATGAGGATGAGGAACCGCTGAAGCACAGAAGGAGCAGGAAAGCGTCTGCCGGCAGGGTGGCCTAGGATGTGACGGCGCCCGAGACCCTGGTCGCGGAGGAGGAGAACACCACTCGACACACCGTGTCCTTCGCAGATCCACTGACGAGTGCTCTCCCTGCTTCGTCGAGTGCCGCACAGCCTTCCCTCTTCACGACGCACCACATCCCAGAGGACCAAGCTGGCGCCGGGAAGGAGGCGATACGCCAGGCGGGGATCATGATGGAGCAGGTGAAGACCATCCGGGATGCGAGCCAAGCAGCTTACGACACCAGTTCTGCTCTTCAAAGCAATGTACAGGTTAGTCGAATCGCTTGTTCTGTTAGGATATGCTATCAAAAGCTTTTCTTTCCGGAATCTATAGCGATCACCCACTGGGTGTGTCGATTGAAACTCCGTGTTAGCGGGGGCACGCTGAGTGCACCCGCTGGGTGTAGTCCCCAAGGCTAAGGTCGACTGCTGGCAGTCGACCTTAGGCTTTATAAGTTCAGTCTTTCCGTCATTTGACTATGGCGAATGGATTTCCCAAACCGGTGGGGGCACGCTGAGTGCACCCACTGGGTGTAGTCCCCGAGACTGTGGTCGACTGCTTGCAGTCAATTACAGTCTTAAAGAATACGTCTGGTTTTTTTTGGGTCGACTGGTCGACTCTGTCTTCAATAGGATTAGTGGGGGCACGCTGAGTGCACCCACTGGGTGTAGTCCCCGAGACTACGGTCGAATGCTTGTATTCGGCTGTAGTCTTAGAAACACATGATTTTTCCTTTTCCACTCGGAAGTGAATTATCTTTGACATTTTTGTCGATTGGTTCTTCGCAGAAATCCTGTGACCTTGCGGCTCGTTACACCGAGCTGGAAAACAAGCACATTCAGCTCGAACTGGATCTGAAGCTGGTTCAGGAGAATCTGACGAAGGCGAAGGAGGAGACCAAAGGTATGTTCGGTGAGACCTCGACGACTCCTTTTTCCCTTCATTTGTTTCAAAATCTGACCTTGCTATAACTTGCAGGCAAGGTGAAGGAGGCCCAGAAGAAAAAAGACCTTGAGCTAGCTGAGAAGATCAAGCTTGCTGACGAGAAGTTAGCTTCAGTCACCAAGCTCGAACAAGAAAATACCAATCTGAAAGCTGCTCTTGGGATCGCCAACAAGGAAGTCAGTCGACTGAAAACTGACAAAGCTACCCTGACCAACAAAGTCAGCCAGTTGACTAGGAAGAAAAATGATCTGGAGGCCTTCCTGAGTGGACTTGCCAAGAAGTTGTTCCTTATGCTTGAAGGTAACCCTTTACGCTCGTCAATCATTTTCAACTGTGATTTTTCCATTCGACCATTGCCTTGACTCGGTGACTGTCCTTGTAGAGTTTTGTCAAAACTTTGAAGAAGAGACTAGCCGGCTGGAACCAAACCTTGATCCCGTCAATTCTCCGGTGAACGATGAAGTTGCCATGAATGTTTTCCGACTGGAGTCCCGTGTTGCAGCTGTCGTGGACTATCTTGCAAGGCTGAAGGTCGCCACATCTCGCATCGACTCAACGCTCTGGCCCAGGGAGACACTCCAGAACGACCTAGAGTCGCTGATGGCTCGCCTGAACACGGTCCCTGGTCGAGTGCAGGAGTGGAAAAAGTCCTCGGCTCAGTGCGGTGCAGATGTTGCTCTGTGTCTGGCCCGAGTCCACTGCAAAGATGCGCGAGAAGACAAGCTGGCGGCTCTCCGGGTGGCCAACACCAAGAAACACAACTTCAGGTCCTTCATGGAAACCTTCATTGCTGCTGCCACTCGGATCGCAGATGGAATTGATCTTGATGAGTTCGTTGCTCCTTCCAGCCCTCCACAGGAGGGGTAAAAAACTTCTTTTAAGCTCGACACTTTAAATTTGCCTCGGTATGCCGAGTGAATTTGTAACCGATAAACCTTAACAGGCTTAGCGCCTGAGCACTTTCGGTTCCTTTAGGTATCGATCTGAACTTGGATTTGATGTTTGAATATGATTGCTTTTGGCTCGAAATGTCTTTTGCAGGTTCAAAGCAAGACGCTCACTGCAGTCGACTTGTTCCTTAATTCACTTAGGCGAGCGCTGGGCTGCAGCTAAGCCCCCGAGTGAGAGGTTTGCTCTTCACTCGGCAGGATTTTTGTAACTTAGGCGAGCACTGGGCTGCAGCTAAGCCCCCGAGTGAGAGGTTTGCTCTTCACTCGGTAGGATTTTTATATCTTAGGCGAGCGCTGGGCTGCAGCTAAGCCCCCGAGTGTGAGGTTTGCTCTACACTCGGCAGGATTTTTATAACTTAGGCGAGCACTGGGCTGCAGCTAAGCCTCCGAGTGAGAGGTTTGCTCTTCACTCGGTAGGATTTTTATACCTTAGGCGAGCACTGGGCTGCAGCTAAGCCCCCGAGTGAGAGGTTTGCTCTTCACTCGGTAGGATTTTCGCGTTGTACTTGTGACGAAGCTCAGAGGAGAGGGTCGTAGTCGACCTGCACCTCGTCCTCCTTACAACCGCACGTTGTACTTATGGCGTAGCTCAGAGAAGAGGGTCGCAATCGACCTGCACATTCGTCCTCCTTGCGAGCGCACATTGTACTTATGGCGTAGCTCAGAGGAGAGGGTCGCAGTCGACCTGCACCTCGTCCCCCTTGCGAGCGCACATTGTGCTTAGGCGAGTGTTTAAACTGCAGCTAAGCCCCCGAGTGGAAGTCTGGCTTACCACTCGGTAGGATTTCTATAACTTAGGCGAGCGCTGGGCTGCAGCTAAGCCCCCGAGTGGAAGTCTGGCTTACCACTCGGTAGGATTTCTATAACTTAGGCGAGCGCTGGGCTGCAGCTAAGCCCCCGAGTGGAAGTCTAGCTTACCACTCAGTAGGATTTTTATGACTTAGGCGAGTACTTGGACTGCAGCTAAGCCTACGAGTGGAAGTCTGGCTTACCACTCGGTAGGATTTTGTTTAAACTTAGGCGAAACGGATTCGCAGCTAAGCCTCCGAGTGGGAGTCTGGCTCACCACTCGGTAAGGATTTTTTTTACAAACTTAGGCGAAATGGATTCGCGGCCAAGTCACCCACTGAGGGGAAATTTTATTGGACAAATAAAAAGTGATAAAAATTATGGAGAAATTATGACACTATTATTTTGTAATCCATGAACTACAGAAGTACTTATTACAACTCATCCGAGTGAAAACTTTAAGTGTAAAATGGGCGGAGTAGTTCCGCGTTCCAGGCTCGGGGCTCGTCGATATTGTGTTCGACGTTGTAAAGACGGCATGCCCCGTTGTGGAGAACTTTGGTGACGATGAAGGGTCCTTTCCAAGAAGGAGCAAGTTTGTGTTGTTTCTGCTGATCCACTCGGAGAACTAAATCCCCTTCCTGGAAGGCTCGACCCCTCACATTTCGGGCGTGGAAACGATGCAAGTCTTGTTGGTAGATGGTCGATCGGATCAGAGCCATCTCCCTTTCTTCCTCTAAAAGGCCGACTGCGTCCTGTCGCGCTTGTTCAGCTTCTGCTTCGTTGTAAAGTTCAACTCGAGGGGCATTGTGGAGAAGATCACTCGGCAAGACTGCTTCAGCTCCGTAGACCAAGAAGAATGGAGTTATTCCGGTCGACCGATTAGGTGTGGTCCGCAGTCCCCAAAGCACCGAGGGAAGTTCGTTGACCCACGCTCCAGCTGCATGCTTGAGATCACGCATCAATCGGGGTTTCAATCCTTTGAGGATCAGGCCATTGGCTCGCTCTGCTTGTCCATTCGACTGCGGATGGGCGACTGAAGCGTAGTCGACTCGTGTGCCTTGAGAGTTGCAGAAATCCCTGAATTCCTCCGAGTCAAAGTTCGACCCATTATCCGTAATGATGCTGTGCGGGACTCCATATCTGAATATCAGTTCCCTGATGAAGCTAACAGTAGTACCGGCGTCAAGGTTCTTGATTGGCTTAGCCTCAATCCACTTGGTGAACTTGTCGACTGCCACCAATACATGCGTGAAGCCACTTCGACCTGTTCTCAAGGGACCGACCATGTCCAACCCCCAAACTGCGAAAGGCCAGACGAGTGGAATGATCTTCAGAGCTGACGCAGGCTTGTGTGACATACTTGAGTAGAACTGACATCCTTCGCACTTGTCCACTATTTCCTTTGCCATCTCATTCACCTTTGGCCAGTAAAATCCGGCTCGGTATGCTTTGGCCACGATGGTTCGAGAGGACGCATGATGACCACAGGTCCCCGAGTGGATATCATTGAGAATGATTCGACCTTCCTCCAGCGTTATGCACTTTTGACCAACTCCAGTCGCGCTCTCTCTATACAACTGTCCTTTGATAACGGTAAAGGCCTTAGATCGACGGACGATCTGTCGAGCCTCTTCCTCATCCTCTGGGAGCTCTTTTCTCAGGATATACGCGATATAGGGAATTGTCCAGTCGGGCGTGACTACCAAGACCTCCATAACCAAGTCGACCACTACTGGGACTTCTACCTCAGTCGGATCCGTGGCACTCTTGGGTTGTGGGGTTTCTTCAGTGAAAGGGTCTTCCTTAACTGATGGCGTATGAATATGTTCCAAAAACACGCCACTCGGAATGGCTTCTCTCTTGGAACCAATCTTTGTTAGATCATCAGCTGCTTGATTTTTCAATCGGGGTATATGATGGAGCTCTAACCCCTCAAACTTCTTTTCCAGCTTCCTCACTGCATTGCAGTATCCAGTCATGGCTGGGCTTCTCACGTCCCACTCCTTCATCACTTGGTTGACCACTAAATCTGAATCGCCATAGACCATCAGGCGACGGACGCCGAGTGAGATGGCCATGCGCAATCCGTATAAGAGGGCCTCATACTCTGCCTCATTGTTGGAGGAATCAAAGTGAATCTGGAGCACATATCTGAGCTTATCTCCTCTGGGGGAAACCAGAACAACCCCAGCACCGAAACCATTCAACATCTTAGAGCCATCAAAGAACATGGTCCGATGCTCCGAGTGAACTTCAGTCTGCTGCTGCTGTTCAATCCACTCGGCGAGGAAATCTGCTATTGCCTGGGACTTAATGGCTTTCTTTGCCTCAAACTTGATATCAAGGGGAAGAAGTTCAATCGCCCATTTCGCCACTCGACCAGTTGCATCTCTGTTGTGCAAAATCTCTGATAGTGGAGCGTCGCTGACGACTGTGATGGAATGATCAGAGAAATAATGAGCAACCTTCTTCGTGCTCATGTATATTCCATACACAAGCTTCTGATAATGAGGATATCTCTGCTTGGATGGAGTCAAGACTTCAGACAAATAATACACTGGGCGCTGAACTTTGAAGGCTTTTCCTTCTTCTTCCCGCTCGACCATAAGCACTGTACTGACGACTTGTCCTGTGGCTGCGATATAAAGCAACAGAGGCTCTTTGCTGATTGGAGCAGCAAGCACCGGCTGGGTGGAGAGCAGAGCTTTTAGCTCGGCAAACGCTGCATCAGCTTCTGGAGTCCACTCGAACTTGTCTGCCTTCTTCATCAGTCGGTAAAGAGGCAATGCCTTTTCACCGAGTCGTGAGATGAATCGACTTAATGCGGCCAAGCATCCAGTAAGCTTCTGGACATCGTGCACTCGCACAGGGCGTTTCATTCGGAGAATAGTGCCGATCTTTTCTGGATTAGCATCGATCCCTCGCTCGGAAATGAGAAAACCGAGTAACTTGCCACCAGGAACTCCGAATGTGCACTTTGATGGATTGAGCTTGATATCATACCTTCTGAGGTTGGCAAATGTTTCGGCAAGGTCAGCGAGCAGGTCGGAACCTTTTCGTGACTTGACGACGATATCATCCATATACGCTTCCACATTCCGACTGATTTGAGTGAGAAGACACTTCTGAATCATTCGCATAAATGTGGCTCTGGCATTCTTGAGGCCGAATGGCATGGTGATATAGCAGAAGCACCCGAATGGAGTGATGAAAGCTGTTTTTATCTCATCGGGTCCGTATAGACGGATCTGGTGGTACCCGGAATAGGCGTCTAGAAAAGACAATCTCTCGCATCCCGCGGTCGAGTCAACAATTTGATCTATGCGAGGGAGAGGAAAATGATCTTTCGGGCAGGCCCGGTTGATGTGCTTGAAATCAATGCACATCCGGAGCGATTTGTCCTTCTTAGGAACCATGACGACATTAGCGAGCCACTCGGAGTGGTATATCTCTCGGATAAATCCTGCCGCCAACAATCGAGCCACTTCCTCACCAATAGCCTTTCTCTTCTGGACGGCGGACCGCCGAAGATGCTCTTTGACTGGTTTTGCTGATGAGTCGACTCTTAGGCGATGCTCAGCCAGTCCCCTGGGAACACCTGCCATGTCAGCTGGCTTCCATGCGAAAATGTCCCAGTTCTCACGGAGGAACTGGATGAGCGCTTCTTCCTATTTCGGGTCGAGTGTTGTGGAGATGTGGGTCGGGGCTGCATTGGGGTCGGTCAGGTGAATGTGAACAGGCTTCGTCTCACCAGACGACTGAAATGCAGATTCTGTGGCGGGTTTCTTGGATCGCAGCAAGTCACTCGGATATGCGCTTTGCTTATATTCTTCAAACTCGACCGCTCTCACCTGGGAATCGGAAATCTTTGAACCCTTCTGAAAACATTCTTCTGCCTTTTTCCGATCACCGGTGACAGTGATCACTCCTTTGGGGCCGGGCATCTTCAGTTTGAGGTACACGTAACATGGTCGAGCCATGAACCGTGCGTAAGCTGGCCTCCCCAAAATGGCGTGGTACGCACTCTGAAAATCCACGACCTCAAACGTCAACTTCTCTTTGCGAAAATGTTTTGAGTAACCAAACACCACGTCCAGAGCTATTTGGCCGAGTGACTCGGCTTTCTTCCCTGGTATAACTCCATGGAAGCTCATGTTACTGGTGCTCAGTCGGGACATCGGAATGCCCATTCCTTTCAGTGTGTCTGCATACAACAAGTTCAGCCCACTACCACCGTCCATCAGCACATTTGTCAGTCGAGTGCCTTCGACAATTGGATCGACCACCAAAGCTTGCCTCCCAGGGGTGGCAATATGAATCGGGTGATCAGATTGGTCGAATGTGATGGGTGTTTGGGACCATCTCAGATAACTTGGTTTTGCTGGGGCAACCATGTTCACCTCACGATTAATGACCTTCAGTCGGCTCTTGCTTTCCACATCTGCGAAGATCATCAGAGTGGAGTTGACATGCGGATATCCTTCCTCACTGTCCTCCTTGTCTTCGGCCTTGTCCGACTCCTTTTCCTTGTCCTTAGACTATTTTCCTTGAAACTGCTGGATCAGGAGTCGACATTAGCGAGTGGTATGCTTCGGGTAAATGATATTGCCCTCTTCATCTTTGTTCGTGTGGATGTGACACGGCATATCCATCACATCGTTCCCTTCTTTATCCTTCACCTTCTTAGGGTTCCAGGATCCTTTAGGTTTCCCTTTGAATTTTCCCTGAGTCACGGCCAGAGCCTCTCCAGGAGCTGCTGGTTCAGCCTTCCGCTTCTGTTTCCGACTGGTATTTCCCTTCTCTGACTGACTCGGCTTGTACTTGCCGCTTCGGAGTCGGTCTTCTTCTTCACCGTTGGCGTACTTGGTAGCAATCTCCATCATCCGACTCAGGGTCATGTCTCCGGTTCGACCAAATTTCAAACTCAATTCTCTGTTCTTGACGCCATCCTTGAAGGCGCAGACTGCCTGATGATCAGACACATTCTCCACAGTATGGTGCAAAGTGATCCATCTCTGAATATACTCCCTGAGGGTCTCATTAGTCTTCTGCACACAGACTTGCAGCTCCGTCAATCCAGTCGGTCGCTTGCAAGTTCCTTCAAACGTTCTGACGAACACTCGGGACAGATCTTCCCAAGTGTAAATGCTGCTAGGAGGTAACTGATTCAACCACGCTCTGGCAGAACCTTCCAACATGAGGGGCAAATGCTTCATGGCCACCTCGTCATTCCCACCACCAGTCTGAACCGCCACTCGGTAGTCCTCAAGCCAAGTTTCAGGCTTAGACTCACCGGTGAACTTGCTGACTCCTGTTGCCAACCTGAAATTGGGGGGGATCACTGCGGCTCTGATAGCCCTGCTGAAACATTCTGGACCAGAAACATGCACTCGACTGCTTGTGGGCGCATCTCTGTCGGGCCCACCCCGATGGGCTCTGTTCCGGTCGACTAAGCCTTGCATGATAATGGATCGCGCGTCGAAGCCCGGTTCCCTGGGGTCGACTGGAGATCTTCGCCCCACACTGAGCTGACGCCTGTCATCTTGCTGCCGAGGAACGTAAGACCCACTCCTCGGAGGGGAAGTGGGCACTCGACGCCTATCATCCCGGTCGTGTCGGTCTCCATACTGGTCTCGCCGATTCTCGTGCCCTTCACGCCGCGGAGGCGATCTGGGATTGTGAGCCGACTGAACCGTATTCGCAGCGACGGATCGACTGTGAATTTTGTTGCGCGACTGCGACACGGCTGAACTCTGGTCTCCTGCTACCCGGAGCAAATCCCTGATCTGCATCAAGCCTCTGCCAGCTTCCGATTGAGAGGGCTGGATGGACTCTGCTATACGGGTCGCAGCTGCTAAATTCTGGATTGGGGTTCGATATACCTGAGTCGGCGGGAAGAGTTGACGTCGATGGCGTCGGGAACTCGTTGCCGCGCGCGCTCGTCGAGTGCTCGCTGAAGATTCTCCAAGCGAGCGTGTTCGGCCAAATTGGCCAAACGTGCCTCCTCCAAGGCGTGAGCCTCGGGGGTTTCTCCGGCGATGGGATTATGCAGGGCATCCATGTTCCTGCGGCGAAGTTCCTCTCTTTGCAGTGAGTCGAGTGGCTCGGGCTGGTACTCTTCGTGGTCCCGTGCGGGGTCGTCTCCGCCGCCTGCCCCGCCTTCATGGGCGAAGCCAGGGGGACTGCGAGGTCCGTTGACCATCAGGATTTCCACCGCCGGATCACTGCTATCGCATTCGGATGCAGTCTCTACGGAGCCAGTCGACAGATCGAACAGGCCGTAGAGAGATTCGCGGGCTCGATTGCCGCAACTTGGGCGGTGGCCGTCTGGCGAGCCACCGCGTGTCTCACCCACCGCTGAAGCCTCGACCGACCAGAGCGCTTGCGCTGGCGGGAGACCGGGAGGGTGGTCGATAGGGGAGTCGACCGATACGGGGTCGACGGTTGTCGCAGCAGAACGCCGCGGACACATGCGCGAAAATGCGTCGCACCGCGGACGGGGAGCGCATCAACGTCGAGTGGAGCCTCCTGGAGCCAGGCGGAGTCGTCAGTGACGAAGGTGAGAGCACCGAGACGGATCTCGCGAACCTCGACCAAAACTCCAGCAGTCATCATGATGAATATACTCGGAAGAATCGCAACTTCTCCAAAAAATCGCTAAAACACCTGCCCCACGGTGGGCGCCAACTGTCGTGGTTCTAAGTCTGACAGTAGAGTGGGGGTAGGTATGGAGAGGCAAGGTCCTAGCTATGGAGAGGTTGTAAACACAAGAGATGTACGAGTTCAGGCCCTTCTCGGAGGAAGTAAAAGCCCTACGTCTCGGAGCCCGGAGGCGGTCGAGTGGATTATGTGTATATGAGTTACAGGGGTGCGAACCCTTCTGCCTGTGGAGGGGGGTGGCTTATATAGAGTGCGCCAGGACCCCAGCCAACCCACGTAATGAAGGGTTTAAGGTACATTAAGTCTGGGGCGTTACTGGTAACGCCCCACATAAAGTGTCTTAACTATCATAAAGTCTACTTAATTACATACCGTTGCAGTGCAGAGTGCTTCTTGACCTTCTGGTGGTCGAGTGAGTCTTCATGGTCGAGTCCTTCAAGTCAGTCGAGTGGGTTCCTCGTAGGTCGACTGGAAGGTGATCTCTTCTAAGGGTGTCCTTGGGCAGGGTACTTAGATCAGGTCTATGACCCTACCCTAGGTACATGACTCCATCATGTTTCCGGAACAGAGCCCATCGGGGTGGGCCCGACAGAGATGCGCCCACAAGCAGTCGAGTGCATGTTTCTGGTCCAGAATGTTTCAGCAGGGCTATCAGAGCCGCAGTGATCCCCCCCAATTTCAGGTTGGCAACAGGAGTCAGCAAGTTCACCGGTGAGTCTAAGCCTGAAACTTGGCTTGAGGACTACCGAGTGGCGGTTCAGACTGGTGGTGGGAATGACGAGGTGGCCATGAAACATTTGCCCCTCATGTTGGAAGGTTCTGCCAGAGCGTGGTTGAATCAGTTACCTCCTAGCAGCATTTACACTTGGGAAGATCTGTCCCGAGTGTTCGTCAGAACGTTTGAAGGAACTTGCAAGCGACCGGCTGGATTGACGGAGCTGCAAGTCTGTGTGCAGAAGACTAATGAGACCCTCAGGGAGTATATTCAGAGATGGATCACTTTGCACCATACTGTGGAGAATGTGTCTGATCATCAGGCAGTCTGCGCCTTCAAGGATGGCGTCAAGAACAGAGAATTGAGTTTGAAATTTGGTCGAACCGGAGACATGACCCTGAGTCGGATGATGGAGATTGCTACCAAGTACGCCAACGGTGAAGAAGAAGACCGACTCCGAAGCGGCAAGTACAAGCCGAGTCAGTCGGAGAAGGGAAATACCAGTCGGAAATAGAAACGGAAGGCTGAACCAGCAGCTCCTGGAGAGGCTCTGGCCGTGACTCAGGGAAAGTTCAAAGGGAAACCTAAAGGATCCTGGAACCCTAAGAAGGTGAAGGATAAAGAAGGGAACGATGTGATGGATATGCCGTGTCACATCCACACGAAGAAAGATGAAGAGGGCAATATCATTTACCCGAAGCATACCACTCGCCAATGTCGACTCCTAATCCAGCAGTTTCAAGGAAAACAGTCTAAGGACAAGGAAAAGGAGTCGGACAAGGCCGAAGACAAGGAGGACAGTGAGGAAGGATATCTGCATGTCAACTCCACTCTGATGATCTTCGCAGATGTGGAAAGCAAGAGCCGATTGAAGGTCATTAATCGTGAGGTGAACATGGTTGCCCCAGCAAAACCAAGTTATCTGAGATGGTCCCAAACATTCGCAGATGGTTGCCCCAGCAAAACCATCACATTCGACCAATCTGATCACCCGACTCATATTGCCACCCCTGGGAGGCAAGCTTTGGTGGTCGATCCAATTGTCGAAGGCACTCGACTGACAAAGGTGCTGATGGACGGTGGTAGTGGGCTGAACTTGTTGTATGCAGACACACTGAAAGGAATGGGCATTCCGATGTCCCGACTGAGCACCAGTAACATGAGCTTCCATGGAGTTATACCAGGGAAGAAAGCCGAGTCACTCGGCCAAATAGCTCTGGATGTGGTGTTTGGTGACTCAAAACATTTTCGCAAAGAGAAGTTAACGTTTGAGGTCGTGGATTTTCAGAGTGCGTACCACGCCATTTTGGGGAGGCCAGCTTACGCACGGTTCATGGCTAGACCATGTTACGTGTACCTCAAACTGAAGATGCCCGGCCCCAAAGGAGTGATCACTGTCACCGATGATCGGAAAAAGGCAGAAGAATGTTTTCAGAAGGGTTCAAAGATTGCCGATTCCTAGGTGACAGCGGTCGAGTTTGAAGAATATAAGCAAAGCGCAGATCCGAGTGACTTGCTGCGATCCAAGAAACCCGCCACAGAATCTGCATTTCAGTCGTCCGGTGAGACGAAGCCTGTTCACATTCACCCGACCGACCCCAATGCAGCCCCGACCCACATCTCCACAACACTCGACCCGAAATAGGAAGAAGCGCTCATCCAGTTCCTCCGTGAGAACTGGGACATTTTCGCATGGAAGCCAGCTGACATGCCAGGTGTTCCCAGGGGACTAGCTGAGCATCGCCTAAGAGTCGACTCATCAGCAAAACCAGTCAAAGAGCATCTTCGGCGGTCCGCCGTCCAGAAGAGAAAGGCTATTGGTGAGGAAGTGGCTCGACTGTTGGCGGCAGGATTTATCCGAGAGATATACCACTCCGAGTGGCTCGCTAATGTCGTCATGGTTCCTAAGAAGGACAAATCGCTCCGGATGTGCATTGATTTCAAGCACATCAACCGGGCCTGCCCGAAAGATCATTTTCCTCTCCCTCGCATAGATCAAATTGTTGACTCGACCACGGGATGCGAGAGATTGTCTTTTCTAGACGCCTATTCCGGGTACCACCAGATCCGTCTGTACGGACCCGATGAGATAAAAACAGCTTTCATCACTCCATTCGGGTGCTTCTGCTATATCACCATGCCATTCGGCCTCAAGAATGCCGGAGCCACATTTATGCGAATGATTCAGAAGTGTCTTCTCACTCAAATCAGTCGGAATGTGGAAGCGTATATGGATGATATCGTCGTCAAGTCACGAAAAGGTTCCGACCTGCTCGCTGACCTCGCCGAAACATTTGCCAACCTCAGAAGGTATGATATCAAGCTCAATCCATCAAAGTGCACATTCGGAGTTCCTGGTGGCAAGTTACTCGGTTTTCTCATTTCCGAGCGAGGGATCGATGCTAATCCAGAAAAGATCGGCACTATTCTCCGAATGAAACGCCCTGTGCGAGTGCACGATGTCCAGAAGCTTACTGGATGCTTGGCCGCATTAAGTCGATTCATCTCACGACTCGGTGAAAAGGCATTGCCTCTTTACCGACTGATGAAGAAGGCAGACAAGTTCGAGTGGACTCCAAAAGCTGATGCAGCGTTTGCCGAGCTAAAAGCTCTGCTCTCCACCCAGCCGGTGCTTGCTGCTCCAATCAGCAAAGAGCCTCTGTTGCTTTATATCGCAGCCACAGGACAAGTCGTCAGTACAGTGCTTATGGTCGAGCGGGAAGAAGAAGGAAAAGCCTTCAAAGTTCAGCGCCCAGTGTATTATTTGTCTGAAGTCTTGACTCCATCCAAGCAGAGATATCCTCATTATCAGAAGCTTGTGTATGGAATATACATGACCACGAAGAAGGTTGCTCATTATTTCTCTGATCATTCCATCACAGTCGTCAGCGATGCTCCACTATCAGAGATTTTGCACAACAGAGATGCAACTGGTCGAGTGGCGAAATGGGCGATTGAACTTCTTCCCCTTGATATCAAGTTTGAGGCAAAGAAAGCCATTAAGTCCCAGGCAATAGCAGATTTCCTCGCCGAGTGGATTGAACAGCAGCAGCAGACTGAAGTTCACTCGGAGCATTGGACCATGTTCTTTGATGGCTCTAAGATGTTGAATGGTTTCGATGCTGGGGTTGTTCTGGTTTCCCCCAGAGGAGATAAGCTCAGATATGTGCTCCAGATTCACTTTGATTCCTCCAACAATGAGGCAGAGTATGAGGCCCTCTTATACGGATTGCGCATGGCCATCTCACTCGGCGTCCGTCGCCTGATGGTCTATGGCGATTCAGATTTAGTGGTCAACCAAGTGATGAAGGAGTGGGACGTGAGAAGCCCAGCCATGACTGGATACTGCAATGCAGTGAGGAAGCTGGAAAAGAAGTTTGAGGGTTAGAGCTCCATCATATACCCCGATTGAAAAATCAAGCAGCTGATGATCTAACAAAGATTGGTTCCAAGAGAGAAGCCATTCCGAGTGGCGTGTTTTTGGAACATATTCATACGCCGTCAGTTAAGGAAGACCCTTTCACTGAAGAAACCCCACAACCCAAGAGTGCCACGCATCCGACTGAGGTAGAAGTCCCAGCAGTGGTCGACTTGGTTATGGAGGTCTTGGTAGTCACGCCCGACTGGACAATTCCCTATATCGCGTATATCCTGAGAAAAGAGCTCCCAGAGGATGAGGAAGAGGCTCGACAGATCGTCCGTCGATCTAAGGCCTTTACCGTTATCAAAGGACAGTTTTATAGAGAGAGCGCGACTGGAGTTGGTCAAAAGTGCATAACGCCGGAGGAAGGTCGAATCATTCTCAATGATATCCACTCGGGGACCTGTGGTCATCATGCGTCCTCTCGGACCATCGTGGCCAAAGCATACCGAGCCGGATTTTACTGGCCAAAGGCGAATGAGATGGCAAAGGAAATAGTGGACAAGTGCGAAGGATGTCAGTTCTACTCAAATATGTCACACAAGCCTGCGTCAGCTCTGAAGACCATTCCACTCGTCTGGCCTTTCGTAGTTTGGGGGTTGGACATGGTCGGTCCCTTGAGAACAGGTCGAAGTGGCTTCACGCATGTATTGGTGGCAGTCGACAAGTTCACCAAGTGGATTGAGGCTAAGCCAATCAAGAACCTTGACGCCGGTACTGTTGTTAGCTTCATCAGGGAACTGATATTCAGATATGGAGTCCCGCACAGCATCATTACGGATAATGGGTCGAACTTTGACTCGGAGGAATTCAGGGATTTCTGCAACTCTCAAGGCACACTAGTCGACTAAGCTTCAGTCGCCCATCCGCAGTCGAATGGACAAGCAGAGCGAGCCAATGGCCTGATCCTCAAAGGATTGAAACCCCGACTGATGCGTGATCTCAAGCATGCAGCTGGAGCATGGGTCGACGAACTTCCCTCGGTGCTTTGGGGACTGTGGACCACACCTAATCGGTCGACCGGAAGAACTCCATTCTTCTTGGTCTACGGAGCTAAAGCAGTCCTGCCGAGTGATCTTCTCCACAATGCCCCTCGAGTTGAACTTTACAACGAAGCAGAAGCTGAACAAGCGCGACAGGACGCAGTCGACCTTTTAGAGGAAGAAAGGGAGATGACTCTGATCCGATCGACCATCTACCAACAAGACTTGCGTCGTTTCCACGCCCGAAATGTGAGGGGTCGAGCCTTCCAGGAAGGGGATTTAGTTCTCCGAGTGGATCAGCAGAAACAACACAAACTTGCTCCTTCTCGGGAAGGACCCTTCATCGTCACCAAAGTTCTCCACAATGGGGCGTACCTTCTTTACAATGTCGAACACAATATCGACGAGCCCCGAGCCTGGAACGCGGAACTACTCCGCCCATTTTACACTTAAAGTTTTCACTCGGATGAGTTGTAATAAGTACTTCTGTAGTTCATGGATTACAAAATAATAGTGTCATAATTTCTCCATAATTTTTGTCACTTTTATTTTGTCCAATAAAATTTCCCCTCAGTGGGTGACTTGGCCGCGAATCCGTTTCTCCTAAGTTTGTAAAAAAAATCCTTACCGAGTGGTGAGCCAGACTCCCACTCGGAGGCTTAGCTGCGAATCCGTTTCGCCTAAGTTTAAACAAAATCCTACCGAGTGGTAAGCCAGACTTCCACTCGTAGGCTTAGCTGCAGTCCAAGTACTCGCCTAAGTCATAAAAATCCTACTGAGTGGTAAGCCAGACTTCCACTCGGGGGCTTAGCTGCAGCCCAGCGCTCGCCTAAGTTATAGAAATCCTACCGAGTGGTAAGCCAGACTTCCACTCGGGGGCTTAGCTGCAGCCAAGCGCTCGCCTAAGTTATAGAAATCCTACCGAGTGGTAAGCCAGACTTCCACTCGGGGGCTTAGCTGCAGTTTAAACACTCGCCTAAGCACAATGTGCGCTCGCAAGGGGGACGAGGTGCAGGTCAACTGTGACCCTCTCCTCTGAGCTACGCCATAAGTACAATGTGCGCTCGCAAGGAGGACGAATGTGTAGGTCGATTCCGACCCTCTTCTCTGAGCTACGCCATAAGTACAACGTGCGGTTGTAAGGAGGACGAGGTGCAGGTCGACTACGACCCTCTCCTCTGAGCTTCGTCACAAGTACAACGCGAAAATCCTACCGAGTGAAGAGCAAACCTCTCACTCGGGGGCTTAGCTGCAGCCCAGTGCTCGCCTAAGGTATAAAAATCCTACCGAGTGAAGAGCAAACCTCTCACTCGGAGGCTTAGCTGCAGCCCAGTGCTTGCCTAAGTTATAAAAATCCTGCCGAGTGTAGAGCAACCTCACACTCGGGGGCTTAGTTGCAGCCCAGCGCTCGCCTAAGATATAAAAATCCTACCGAGTGAAGAGCAAACCTCTCACTCGGGGGCTTAGCTGCAGCCCAGTGCTCGCCTAAGTTACAAAAATCCTGCCGAGTGAAGAGCAAACCTCTTACTCGGGGGCTTAGCTGCAGCCCAGCGCTCGCCTAAGTGAATTAAGGAACAAGTCGACTACAGTGAGCGTCTTGCTTTGAACCTGCAAAAGACATTTCGAGCCAAAAGCAATCATATTCAAACATCAATTCCAAGTTCAGATCGATACCTAAAGGAACCGAAAGTGCTCAGGCGCTAAGCCTGTTAAGGTTTATCGGTTACAAATTCACTCGGCATACCGAGGCAAATTTAAAGTGTCGAGCTTAAAAGAAGTTTTTTACCCCTCCTGTGGAGGGCTGGAAGGAGCAACGAACTCATCAAGATCAATTCCATCTGCGATCCGAGTGGCAGCAGCAATGAAGGTTTCCATGAAGGACCTGAAGTCGTCTTTCTTGGTGTTGGCCACCCGGAGAGCCGCCAGCTTGTCTTATCGCGCATCTTTGCAGTGGACTCGGGCCAGACACAGAGCAACATCTGCACCGCACCGAGCCGAGGACTTTTTTCCACTCCTGCACTCGACCAGGGACCGTGTTCAGGCGAGCCATCAGCGACTCTAGGTCGTTCTGGAGTGTCTCCCTAGGCCTGAGCGTTGAGTCGATGCGAGATGTGGCGACCTTCAGCCTTGCAACATAGTCCACGACAGCTGCAACACGGGACTCCAGTCGGAAAACATTCATGGCAACTTCATCGTTCACCGGAGAATTGACGGGATCAAGGTTTGGTTCCAGCCGGCTAGTCTCTTCTTCAAAGTTTTGACAAAACTCTACCAGGACAATCACCGAGTCAAGGCAATGGTCGAATGGAAAAATCACAGTTGAAAATGATTGACGAGCGTAAAGGGTTACCTTCAAGCATAAGGAACAACTTCTTGGCAAGTCCACTCAGGAAGGCCTCCAGATCATTTTTCTTCCCGGTCAACTGGCTGACTTTGTCGGTCAGGGCAGCTTTGTCAGTTTTCAGTCGACTGACTTCCTTGTTGGCGATCCCAAGAGCAGCTTTCAGATTGGTATTTTCTTGTTCGAGCTTGGTGACTGAAGCTAACTTCTCGTCAGCAAGCTTGATCTTCTCATCTAGCTCAAGGTCTTTTTTCTTCTGGGCCTCCTTCACCTTGCCTGCAAGTTATAGCAAGGTCAGATTTTGAAACAAATGAAGGGAAAAAGGAGTCGTCGAGGTCTCACCGAACATACCTTTGGTCTCCTCCCTCGCCTTCGTCAGATTCTCCTGAACCAGCTTCAGATCCAGTTCGAGCTGAATGTGCTTGTTTTCCAGCTCGGTGTAACGAGCCGCAAGGTCACAGGATTTCTGCGAAGAACCAATCGACAAAAATGTCAAAGATAATTCACTTCCGAGTGGAAAAGGAAAAATCATGTGTTTCTAAGACTACAGCCGAATACAAGCATTCGACCGTAGTCTCGAGGACTACACCCAGTGGGTGCACTCAGCATGCCCCCACTAATCCTATTGAAGACAGAGTCGACCAGTCGACCCAAAAAAAACCCAGACGTATTCTTTAAGACTGTAATTGACTGCAAGCAGTCGACCACAGTCTCGGGGACTACACCCAGTGGGTGCACTCAGCGTGCCCCCACCGGTTTGGGAAATCCATTCGCCATAGTCAAATGACGGAAAGACTGAACTTATAAAGCCTAAGGTCGACTGCCAGCAGTCGACCTTAGCCTTGGGGACTACACCCAGCGGGTGCACTCAGCATGCCCCCGCTAACACGGAGTTTCAATCGACACACCCAGTGGGTGATCGCTATAGATTCCGGAAAGAAAAGCTTTTGATAGCATATCCTAACAGAACAAGCGATTCGACTGACCTGTACATTGCTTTGAAGAGCAGAACTGGCATCGTAAGCTGCTTGGCTCGCATCCCGGATGGTCTTCACCTGCTCCATCATGATCCCCGCCTGGCGTATCGCCTCCTTCGCGGCGCCAGCTTGGTCCTCTGGGACGTGGTGCGTCGTGAAGAGGGAAGGCTGTGCGGCACTCGACGAAGCAGGGAGAGCACTCGTCAGTGGATCTGCGAAGGACACGGTGTGTCGAGTGGTGTTCTCCTCCTCCGCGACCAGAGTCTCGGGCGCCGTCACATCCTGGGCCACCCTGCCGGCAGACGCTTTCCTGCTCCTTCTGTGCTTCAGTGGTTCCTCATCCTCATCATCATCAGGAAGAGTGATAACAACATTGGATGGAGCTACAGAAAAGAATCAGAATTAGAGATCATGAGTCAGTCGACTAAAAACGGAATTAAGAGTATAGTACCAGGGTTTGAGGTTGCTGCGTCCTCCATCTCATGGTCGTCAGCCCTGGCTGAGGTCTCAGAAGTAGCAGCACTGCGATTCCAAAGAATCAGTCGACTAACTCAAGCGTAAACCAGAGATAAAGCTCACACAAAACAAGAAGACTTAAGCAACATGTTTACCCTGATATGGTGGGGATGGACACCTTCATCTTCGGCAGGAGCTTGGTCGGCTTTGACGGGGCCGCCCTGGGCTGCTTCGACGCCTTTTCAGTCGGCGCCGGAGAAGTGGTCCAAGGGCGCTTGGTCGACTGCGCAACCCCCTTGCCACGTTCAGTCACAGGGTCATGGACAAGCTTCGACCGCCTTTCCGAGCGTGGTGGTGCGACCTCCTCCTCCTCCTCTTCTTCGTCCTCCTCATCGTCATCATCATCATCATCATCCTCAGCGGCATCCGAGTCCCACTCCTCCTGGCTCTCGACCACGCTCGCTTCTCCCTCTTCAGTCGGAGACTGTGCTCCATTGGGCATCGAGTACAGCTTGGTGAGGGCCTGATAGACATCAAGACAAAGATCAATCGACCAATTTGCGGAGAAAACAGAATTAAATATGACAAGAATACAGTGGAGGGTAGAGCGGACATACCTTTTCTGGAACGCTGTGACGGTCGAGTGGAGGAATCCTTCTAGCTCCACGGGGGTTATCCTTGTTCCCAGTGACCGCGGCCACCCACCTTTCCACCGTGGCGTCGTCGACTGCTTCCGGGTGGATCCGAGTCTCATCTTCAGTCCCGCAGTACAACCACATGCAATGGCTCCGGAACTGAAGAGGCTGGATACGCCGTCTAAGGAAAACTTCCAAGAGATCCATACCAGTCACTCCATCTCGAACCAACTGAACTACACGCTCCATCAGCATCTTCACGTCGGCTTTCTCCTCCGGAATCACCTTCAGTGAAGAAGGTTTGTTCACTCGGGCCATGGTAAACTGAGGGAGTCCACTCGACTGCCCCGGCGTCGGCTCGTTCTGGCAGTAGAACCAGGTCGACTGCCAGCCTCTGACTGACTCGGGAAATGACATGGTTGGGAAGGTGCTCTTTTTTCTCATCTGGATCCACAGACCACCACACATCTGGACAACTTGGGTCTTTTCGTCGCCTGGGCTCGCCTTCTTCACGGTCTGAGAGCGACACGTGAATATGTGCTTGAACAAGCCCCAGTGCGGTCGACAGCCCAGAAAATTCTCACACATGGACACAAACGCAGCAAGATAGGTGATAGAATTCGGGGTGAAGTGGTGGAGTTGCGCTCCAAAGAAGTTCAAAAAACCACGGAAGAAAACACTCGGTGGCAAAGAAAATCCGCGGTCGACATGGGTGGCCAGGAGCACGCACTCACCCTCTTCCGGCTGGGGCTGCCACTCTTTCCTCGGAAGCCTTGCAGCTCCGTGGGGGATCAGACCGTCGTTGGCCATGTCGAGGAGATCTTTCTCCGTGATGGTCGACTGGATCCAATCTCGCTGGACCCAGCCGTGCGGCAGACGGGATCTGGACGAAGACCCGCCGCGGCTGGTGGATCTCCCCTTCGCCTTCTCCGATGCCGACGCCTTCTTTGCGTGTTTCAGCGTCGCCGTCTTCTCCTTCACCATGACTGCCGGCGAGACGCGCGAGGGGAAGTTGTGCGGAGGCGAGAGCGGGCGCGTTGGGCGGAGACGAAGAGAGCAGAGAGGGAATGCTGAGGCACTGTTCAAAAACCCTCACCGGGCGCATTTATAAGATCCCTTCCGAGTGGATGACAGGTGGGCCCGGTCGATCTAATGATATCCCGAAACAGTTGCGCAGACGCGATACGTGGCGAAAAAAGCGGCGCGAGGATCGAGGCGTCTGTGCCCTATCCCATCCGAGCGCCGCGGTCCGCCCCGCTTCGCGCGCTTCCCCAAATTTTGTATCCCGCAGAATCCGCGAACGGCAGATCGGTCTGTCAGACGCGGGATTTCCTGCGATCCGTCGCTCGGAAATCGGCAAAGTCCAAAAGATCACTCGACGAAAGAAAAGAATGGATCGAGTCGACTGAAGAAAAGTTGCTCACTATCAACAAAGAGATTCTTGGTTCAAAACAACGCACGACCAGTATGCAAAGACCAATCGGAAACAACATCAACTCCTTCCTCACTCAAGCCTCAATCCATTCGGGGGCTAATGATGGAGTCATGTACCTAGGGTAGGGTCATAGACCTGATCTAAGTACCCTGCCCAAGGACACCCTTAGAAGAGATCACCTTCCAGTCGACCTACGAGGAACCCACTCGACTGACTTGAAGGACTCGACCATGAAGACTCACTCGACCACCAGAAGGTCAAGAAGCACTCTGCACTGCAACGGTCTGTAATTAAGTAGACTTTATGATAGTTAAGACACTTTATGTGGGGCGTTACCAGTAACGCCCCAGACTTAATGTACCTTAAACCCTTCATTACGTGGGTTGGCTGGGGTCCTGGCGCACTCTATATAAGCCACCCCCCTCCACAGGCAGAAGGGTTCGCACCCCTGTAACTCATATACACATAATCCACTCGACCGCCTCCGGGCTCCGAGACGTAGGGCTTTTACTTCCTCCGAGAAGGGCCTGAACTTGTACATCTCTTATGTTTACAACCTCTCCATAGCTAGGACCTTGCCTCTCCATACCTACCCCCCACTCTACTGTCAGACTTAGAACCACGACAGCAAGGAGACCTGATGTCACCTATTCTATTCAACATATATAGTGGTAGACATGTTGACGATCCTAATAGGAAGAGCTAAGGATAATGGCCCGATAGGCGGGCTCGTCCCGCATCTAGTGGACGGAGGAGTGTCCATCTTACAGTACGCTGATGATACTATCATCTTTATGGAGCATGATTTGACTTCCATAAAAGTGAATTGTTCTGCTTTGGAAGAGCTAAAGACGAACAAGAAGCTTACAAACAATTGTTCGGGTGTGAATTAGGTCCATTGCCCTTTATGTATTTGGGTATACCAATTCATCATCGCAAGCTTTCCAACAAAGAATGGAAGTGCATTGAGGATCAATTTGAAAAAAAACTATGGTGCTGGAAGGGCAAGCTTATGTCATATGGAGGCCGACTAATTCTCATTAATTCGGTACTCACGAGTATGCCAATGTTTCTCTTGTCCCTTTTAAGGTACCAGTTGGAGTTGGGAAAAGACTGGACTTCTATCGATCACGCTTCTTCTGACAAAGCGATGAGTTAAAACGAAAATACAGACTCGCTAAATGGGATATAATCTGTAGGCCAAAAGACCAAGGGACCCTGGCACACTCTATATAAGCCACACCCATCCTCTGGAACAAGGGTTCGCACCCCTTGTTACACACACCCATATTCCAGTCGACCGCCTCAGGGCACCGACTCGTAGGGCTTTTACCTCCTCTGAGAGGGGTCTGAACTCGTAAACTCGTATGTACAATTTCACCATAGCTAGGGCCTTGCCTCCTCTTACATACCCCCTACTCTTACTGTCAGACTTAGTACCACGACACCGGCCACGTTTGCGGGGTCTGTGCGGGCGGGATTTACCACGCCGACCCGCATTTTGGCGGTTATTTTGCGGGTCGGGGCCTTTTGCGGGGTCTGTTAGAGTTGCTCTAAGCACCTTTGCATTTCTATTTGTACTCCTATGTACTCTGTTGCATTATTTAAGAGTTGCTCTAAGCACCTTTGCTTTTGTATTTGTACTCCTATGTACTCTGTTGCATTATTTAAGAGTTGCTCTAAGCACCTTTGCATTTCTATTTGTACTCCTATGTACTCTATTGCATTATTTAAGAGTTGCTCTAAGCACCTTTGCATTTGTATTTGTACTCTTATGTACTCTATTGCATTATTTAAGAGTTGCTCTAAGAACCTTTACATTGGAAGAAGTCTTATTGTTTAACCGTAGGATCACTTTTCCCGTCGGATATTTTTGGCACTGCGAGGCTGATGCGCTACAGGATTTTTGTTTCCAAATTTGACTAAAGTAAATATTCTTGCCTCTGGTTGAATAAATTAACACACTTTGTTTTGGTAAAGGATGGCCGGTCACTATATTCTTCTTAATTAATGGGGAACTATCTCCTCTTAATCAATAAAAAGAAAAAACTTTTGCCTCTGGTTCAAAACAAATATTTTGTGTTCGTTACCACTGTAGCATTCACAGCTCGGCGGTAGCTGTTCACTGCAAAAAAAAAAAACAGTGTTCACTGATTGACACTTGTAGGGGTAGTGCTATCATTTTGTTTGGTTCACTGATTGAAACTTGTAGAGGAGTTAGTCGCGGGTGGTCTACCAACGCTGCGCGCCTTCTGCGCAATTGCGGGAATCCACTATGAGACTTTTCGTTGTCGGGATCTTTTCTCATCGGATAATTTGGCACTGCCATGCGAACGTATTGTACTCCCTCCTTCCTAAATATTTGTCTTTGTAGAGATTTCAACAAGTGGCTACATACGAAGTAAAATGAGTGAATCTACATTTTAAAATGCGTCTACATACATTTGTATATTATAGTCCATTTAAATGTCTAGAAAGACAAATATTTAAAAACGGAGGGAGTATTATGCAGGGCTTGGGAGTGTTTGTCTGAAAATTCGGATAAATAAACAAAGCATTGTTTGGCAAAACAAAAATATGACAAGTTAAGCTAGAGTTTAGGCGCTCTGGACAAACGCAATAGAGACTTTGTGAGAAACCTGCTGGGTTCGGCCTGGGATCGCGAGGCTCAAAAACGGGCCAAACCGGCGGATTTTGGCGTCTTGATGGCGCGACTAGGGTTTTTGTTCGGCACCGGTGTGAAAAAAATCGCTCTGAGGAGGCCTGTTGGGTGTGGGGCAGATGCTCTAAGTTTAGTTTGAGAGAGACTTGGGATAGGTGAAGTCAAGGAAAAATACTTGTACTGTAGTCCTCGTGATCCAGATCGAACCTCTCAATTATTACCAGATCTAGATCTAGAGGTGGTACTACTCTCACTCAGTCTCGTTCGTTCACTCTCTCAAGCTGGCTCCACGGCCGGCGCTCCCCTGCTCTCCACTGCCCACCGCTGCTGTCCTTCACCTCCGCCTCGCCGTCCGGCAACGCAGCTCACTTCGCCTCCTCCTGGTCGACGCAACTCCGGTCATCTTGCCCTCTCACCATGGCGATGGCGGCTCCCACCCGGATCTGAACCAGCCGCACCCTACCGCCCGCCGCCGGACAGCAGCAGGTCAGTAGCCTCTGTGTGTGTGTGTGCACGTGCGCTCTGTTTCAGTGCCTCCATTCCTGTACCTCCCCTTGCTCGGTGTGACTCACCCAACCCCCATTTGCAGCAGCTAGGTAGGCGTCACCGGCGACGGCATCCGTCACCGGTAGGAAGGCAGCATCCATCACCGCCAGACCTCCGACGCACCGTGCCACCGACGCACAGTAGCAGGTCAGAGTTCTGTTTCTGTTCTCTCTCTCTCTCTCTCTCTCTCTCATGATTGGAAATTCTGTTTCCCCTTGTGATTGAAAATTCTAGCCTGATGCCTTAATTATATTTCTTTTGTGATTGAAAATTCCCAACAGGCCTGCTGTGCTGCGACCCAACCCCCAATTTGAAGCAACTAGGTGCTAGGCAGCGGCAGCGGCATCTGTCACCGGCAGGAAGGCAGACAGGCAGCATCCCATCACCGGCGTGCTTGCGACAACGTACGTACTAGTTTACAGCTACCAGCAGCCTATTTTTACCAACAAATTCCTTTTGATTCTTGGATGCAGGCGCCGCAGGTCGTCCATCTCTGCTTCTGGCCCGAGGATGGCCGACACTGCCCTCGGCGTGGTGCAATGGGTGGTGAGCAAGGCGCTAGCCACCGTCACGGATATCTTCCAGGAGGCTTGGGAGGGCACCAGGATGTTTGGTCCCAACGTTGAGGCCCTCAGGATGGAACTGCTGCTCGTCAAGGCCACGCTCGAAAATGCTGCCTGCAAGGAGATCAGCGGTCCAGCCATGGAGGAGCTGTTGCAGATGATGCGGGACTCGGCGCACAATGCTCAAGACTTGCTGGACGAGCTGGACTACTTCCGCATCCAGGACAAGCTCCGCGGCACATATGAGGCTGCCGACGAGCACGGCGAGGGTGGTGTCCAGCACCTTGCCCGTGATGTTCGCCACACTCGCAAATCTATTAGCAAACGGCTGGCATCTTTCACCGGGTCCTGCTTTGGTGCCAATGCTCGCCATCCCCAACAAGAAGATGCAAGACAACATGTCAGCTGTTGCGCTTGGCAGCATGCTAGGCACATAACACGCGGCGATTCCTCCTCTGCGCCAAACGCCAATCAGGCTGATCAGGAGGTCTCCCCGCATCCACATGTTCATGGTAATGAAGATCGTGACAATGCACCAGAAACACCAATACCAGAGTTTAATAGGCCTGATTTCTCTCAAAGGATGACTACCATTGTAGAGAAACTGCAGCCTGTGCGTAATGAGGTTGACAAGATTTTGCAACGTTATGACCGTAGAAGTGTTCTTCACATTGCCCAGAGCCGTCCCACCACCACACCTCTGAGTGCAGAGCCAAAAATGTATGGGAGGGACCATGTCATGAAGAGTATCATAGATGATATCACGGAGGGGCAATACAGTGACAAGGCTCTAACTGTGCTTCCAGTTATTGGTCCGGGGGGAATTGGGAAGACAACTCTGATACAACACATATATAACAACCAGCAAGTGCGGAATCATTTTCCGGTCAGGATTTGGATATGTGTGTCGTTTAATTTCAACCTGGGTAAGGTGCTAGAACAGATTAAAGAATATACCCTTGCGGCTGAAGGTGAAAATGGGTGTATGAGACCAGAAGAGCTGATTGAACACAGATTGAAATCCAAGAGGTTCATACTTGTATTGGATGATATATGGCAGTTTACTAATGTGGATGACTGGGAAAAACTATTATTGATACTCGGCAAGTCACAAGAAAAGGGCTCCATGGTTCTAGTCACAACTCGGCAGAAAGAGATAGCAGATCAAGTTAAGAAAATTGTAGAGCCAAAAGAACTGAGTGGTTTAGAACCTGAAGAGTTTAGGAAGTTATTCCTTGTTTATGTCTTTGATGCAGAGCAATATCCCAGTGAAAAACTTCATTTGCGTGAGACTGGAGATAAGATAACAGAAAAACTAAGGTGCTCCCCTCTTGCAGCAAAGACCGTTGGTAGATTACTGAGGACAGACCCTTGTTTGGCTCATTGGAAAAGGGTCCTAGAAAGTAAAGAATGGGTGAAGCAGACCAATGGCAATTGGATTATGCCTGCTTTGGAGCTTAGCTATGACTTTCTCCCTTTCCACCTGCAACAATGTTTTTCCTATTCTGCATTGTTTCCTGAAGATTACCCTTTCAGAAGCCGTGAGCTCATCAGCCTGTGGATTGGACTAGATATTTTGATACTTGATGGTCAAAATCAAACACTTGAAGACATAGGTTTCAGAAATTTACAGGAGTTAGTCATCCATGGATTTTTCAGAGAAGAGCAAATTGATGGTGATCGGTGTTATGTTATGCATGACCTGCTGCATGATTTGGCATTGAAGGTTGCATCTCATGATTGCCTTAGTTTACGTTTCCCTGATGTTGGATCAGTAAAAATTCAGCCTACAACCCGACACTTGTCTATTAGCACAGAGGACTTGGATAAATATGATGCAGTGTCTGGTGAAAAATTAAAGACTAAATTGGAAAAACTGAAGACAACAGTGAAGGTTGAACATTTGCAAACACTGATGTTATTTGGGGAAATGGATGAAGGTTTTGCCAAGATACTTGGTGATTTTTTTGGGGAAGCAAATGCTCTTCGTGTTCTTTATTTTCCCCACCTGATGTGCCCCATGGAGTCTGTGTTACATACCTTTTCAAGACTTGTCCACCTACGATGCCTATGTCTAGGAACACGGATGAGACAGATGCAGTTACCACCTAACATCTCTAAATTTTATCATTTAAGGGTTCTAGATCTTGAGAGGTGGGGTGGCAGTGGTGATTTCCCCGAAGACATGTGCAACCTTGCAAAATTGTGCCACTATTATCCCCCAAGGGATGATGGGCTTCAGTTTGATATTTATAATGTGGGAAAACTTAAACTCTTAGAAAAGTTAATGGTATTTCGTGTCAATAAAAAGAATGAAGGATTTGAACCAAAGCAGCTTGAGCATTTGACCAAGCTATGGGAGCTTGGCATCTACAACCTTGAGAAAATACATACAAAAGAGGAGGCAGCTCAAGCAAAGCTGGTTGAGAAAAAGTGCTTGAGGAGGTTAAAATTGGACTGGGATAGTGAGCAATCTAGCATTGAGCCTGGTGTGGAAGCAGTGGTTCTTGAGAGCCTTAAACCACATGGAAATCTTCAAGTACTGTGCATTAGAGGGCATGGAGGCCCTTCTTGTCCAACATGGCTGGGTGATGTGTGGGATCTTCGTGAACTAAGGTTGAAGGATATGGCAAGACTGAAGGAGCTTATTATAGGGAAAAGCTTTTTCATGCTAATAAAGCTTGAACTCATTGGCCTAGCAAGTTTTGAAAAATGGCTTTACACAAGTAAACCAGAGTCTTCCCTAGGTGGAGACGTGTTGCCAAGGGATGCTCATATCTTTCCTGCTTTGCAAGTGCTGATTATCAAAAACTGCCCGAAAATCGAGTTTCCGGTTTCAAACAACATTCTTTACCTAGATTGGTTTCCCAAACTACAAGAGCTTGAGATACGGTACTGTCCAGAATTCTCATTCGTGATTCCAATATCCCGGATTGAAAGTCTGCGTCGTGTCACGATCAAAGGTGTCAAGCTACTAGAAAAATTTGAGTACACAAAATCATCTGATGGAGCAGAATTGGAAATTATTGGAAAGGGTGATCTGCATAGCTTAGACCAAGTGTTAGTTTTCGATGAAAAAACAAGTCTTGAGAAACTGACACTCCAGGGGTGCCCACCTCTAGAGTTAAAGCACCTTATGATGTTAAGCTCGTTGAAGAAATTGATTGTAAAATGTTCAGTTAGTCTGGTTGGACCACTAAGAGGTCAGAGTAATGGGAAATGCCATCTCCCTGTTGAGTATATGAGGATCGAGTGGTTAAAAGGTATTAGTGGAAAGGAATTGACGGAGCTCCTCCCCCACCTCCCAATGCTCTCCAAACTGGAAATAATTCGTTATCGAAGAAGGGAAATGATGTTTTCACGGCGGTATCAGCAACCAATGGAGATGGAGGAAGATGAAGTAACAGCGGCAGAAGGGGAAGATGATGATGGGACACTGCTCTTCCCAGCTTATCTCTCCGACTCACTACAGGATGCTCATATGTTCCCTCTTTTGCAAGTGCTAATTATTAGAGATTGGCCGAAGCTCTTGAGGTTCCCTTTCTCAAACCACATTGTTTCCCCAGATTGGTTCCCCAAACTACAAGAGCTTGAGATACAAGGCTATCCAGAATTCTCATGGGTGATTCCCATCTCCTGGATTAACAGTCTGCGTCGTGCCACGATAAAAAATGTAAAGTTACTACAGGAGTTTGTGTACTCAAAATCATCTGGTAGAGCAGAATTGGAAATCGTTGGACGGGGTGATCTGCATAGCTTAGACCAATTGTTAGTTTTCGATAAAGAAACATGTCTTGAGAAGCTGACACTGCTGAGGTGCCCACCGCTGGAGTTGAAGCACCTTCTGAAGCTAAAATCGCTGAAGACATTGATTGTACACCTTTCAGATGGTCTAGTTGGACCACTAGTAGGTCAGGATGATGTGGAATGGCAGCTTCCTATTGAGCATATCGAGATCTACAACATAAATGGTATTATTGGCAAGGATTTGACCGAGCTACTCCCCCACCTCCCGGGGCTCTCCAAATTGAAAATAAGTGATTGTGAAAACATAAAAAAGCTGGTAGTGGGGGTGGGTGTGCAACAAACAGCATCAGAAGCATCAGAGATGGGGCGAGGTGAAATCGTGTCTGATGCATCGCAGGCTCCTGCGGAGAAGGGGTGGGTGGAGGACGGGGGCCGGCATCGCCCGAGGCTGGAGAAGCCATCTGCCCTGCCCCGCAAGAAGAAGGACGACCGCTCCCTCGCATTCAAGCGGAGAGCTTACGGACTCTGCTTTCGTTGCTTGGCGGAGGACCAATTTGTCGCCGATTGCCGAGTCCTTGTCACCTGCCTGGGTTGCAGCCACTCTGGCCATCGCGAGCGGGACTGTCCGGGACGCCTTCCTGCTAGTCAAGGTCGCCACCGCTGCTCCATGTTGCCGCCATCTGCTCCTGGCCTCCCCAACCACCAGCCCCCAGCTTCCTCACAACAATTGCAGCAGCGCTCGTGGGCCGCCGTGGTTGCTTCTCTGACGTGGCTCGTTCAGGAGGCCCTTTGTAGCAACTTCGGTGTCTCTGGGTCAGGTCTGTCCGATCCCGGCAAGACTACCTTTGCTGCTGATCTGGGGTTGCAGCAATCCCTTTTTGCAGCACAGACCGAGACGCTGCGAGCTGAACTGCAGGCCCTGGTTACCGCCCATGTGGAGGAGGTCGTTCAACCTCTCCGCGACATGGCGGTCGCTCTGCAGGGATGGGCGGCCCAGGTCTCAGGCTTCTTGGAGCGGCTGGAGGTTATTAGTGACAGAGTTGTTGCTTCGTCGGCCATCATCCCTTCCTTGGTGCCGATGGGTCCACCTCCTCCCTGGTGTGACCATGAGGAATCGTTGCCTCCTGTTGTTGCTTGCGGTAAGGATATCAGTGATACGGGCGTGGCCGGTTGCTCATCCGAGGTACTGGCTACTGTGGCTCTACCTGTAGATGTTCCTCCTCATTTGGATCTAGCTCTGCACAGGATGGTTACTCAAGGTGAGAAGGCACAAGCTAAGGTTGCTGAGAAAGTCAGAGGGACCGATGATATGGAGCGGAGTGAGGTGTCCTTACCTGTTGGCTTGGTTGGAGAGGTGCCGCCCTTGGTCTCCTCTCCAGGGATGACTGCCTCAGAGGGCAATACCTATATGATGTCTTCCGGGTCCGAGGAGCTACTCGGTGACACTGGAGTGCCTTCAACTAGACTATTGGATGAGCTCCTAAGCAGTTTCAGTTGCACAGCACCACGGTCCTTGCTTGTAGAACCGATTCATTTGCAGATTGAAGGGGCATCTACTTGTTCCGGAAGGCGTAGTAACCGTTTGGATAAAAAGAACAAAAACTGCAACATTCCTACTGCCAAACACGCTGAATATAGGTTGGCGGAGGCTTATGTGGAACTACCGAAGGGAATGACATCTAAGAAAGCCACCGAGGAGGAGGTGCAAGAGAAGAGAAGATGTATAAGAAATCGCTTACGCCAACGGCGGTCCAGGCAATCCGTGCCTTGGTGGAAGTCAATGTTTGATCTCATTTTTCAGAAGGTTAGGCGCAAGTACACGGCTAGTTGCAGGCATGTTCTTGAGGTTGCAAAGGTTGACTTGGTTGGGTATGTTGTGTTGTCGGTGGTCTTGGGCTTAGGCACCCTTGTATCTGGCTCGGACGACGTCCCTTGAGTGCTAGCCCGGTCTTTGTGGTATTCGCCGATTTCCCTTATGTAACCGTGCCATGTATGGTTTTTGGGTCCGGTTTCCCCTATTAACTAGACCAATTCTCTTCTTCTTAATGCAATGCGGGAGCTCCCCGCCCTCTGACGAGGTTCCGTAAAAAAAAAGAACTAAAATACATCTAGATACATCCATGCATGCGACAAGTAATTCGGAACGGAGGGAGTACTTGTGTACGAAGTGCTCAGGCGGATCGGACCCACCCACCTACTTTCACCATGGCCATGCTTATTTACCGGTAGATCTTTTTCTTTTGTCAAATAATTTTGCTCTCTTCATATATATATATATATATATTTGCACTGCCAGGCTGATGCGCCACAGGATTTTTGTTTCCAAATTTGACTAAATAAAGGCTCTCTTTTTTTGGCCAAGAATGGTTGGTCACTGTAGCAGAAAATCTAGTAATAATAGTAATAATTGGCCGTGTAAAAAGAAGTGCTCAAAGCGATCTGATCTGATGTGATCCGGATGGGACACGACGCAGTGTTGATGTTGGCTGGAAATAATTGGGAGAGCGAGAGAGATGATGTACTTGACTTAGTACCAAAGTCCTACAGTAGCTTACTATAGATGAATAGATTTTTCTTTTTCGGGCACTCAGGTCTGATCTTGCACATGTGAGATAGTACTGGGAGGTTTGAAAGGAGCCACCAGCTGGCATGCGAGGACAGTGTGGATGGAGCCCAAGTGTGTCACGGGAAGGCTTGAAGCATCATCAAGCATTATTAAGTTGAGTTGAGCAAAGCCAAAGCAAAGCAAAGCAAACAAGCAAACTTATCAGAGGGACCGGAAGAAATGTGTGATCCTGACATACTGCTTCACAAAGATGCGTTGAAGCATTAGTTGACTATATGATCGATCGTCAGTGTTGGTTGCTGGAAATTTAAATTGAAAACAGGAGCAGGGCGCGCGATCTCCTGCGTTGTTGCTCAAAGTAATTTGACACCTAATCGACCTGTCTATATATAGGTCGCCGTGGAAGAGAACGTCATGGGAATAATCACAAGCACATGGCGAGCTAGCAGGCATGTGGATTAAAAGTTTAAAGAGAACTAACCTGACCCGGTGCGCTTGGTTCCAGTTCCAGTTCCAGTTCCAGCGGACGGGCTAGTCGCCGGAGGGCAGAGCAGCTCGAAGACGACGCGTGCGTCCCAGGAGCCCTTGTCCACCGTTCGGTGTCTCCTTGTCGTCGCCGTCGCATCGTCTGCTGTTGGACTCGACTCGTCATCGAGATTCGAGAGCACAGCAGGAAGGGAATAGCGGGCCACTCCGGTGCGGTGTCTGTCTGTTGCTGGGTCGGGTACATGGGCCATACCGGCTCGCCTCATGTGTTTTTTTCTATTTTATTTAGTACTAGTAAGCATGCACGTGCAACGCACGTCACGTCTCAAACAAAACATGTTCACATGATATAATACTAAAATGATTTTTACAGAAAATTCAGATCGCTACTAAATGTTATCATGTCACTCAAATTGTATTTTCAAAAAGTGCGACAAATTTGTGATCCAACACACATATCATAAACATGTCTTCGTATAAAATTCACTGTCACATAATAATTGTATTGTAATTGCTACAAGAACATATTCTAAAAACCGCAACTAAGCTTGTTTTGAAGGTCCATCTTTTGAAGCAATGAAGGTCCATCTATAGATGCGATCAACGATGCTTCGTTCAATGTATGGGATATTGTTTTGAGCTTCATTCTCTTCGTACTTTAAAATATGCACCAAAAATTGCTTCCTCAGTTGAAAACCATCCTACATTGGCATTATACAACATTGTTATAACAAGTTGTATGTGCAATGTGTATACAAATAAGCATGGTGTAAATAATCACCTGGGGTATGGGAAAATATAGCTTTCCATCGCATAATGAGTGCATGTAATTAAAAACCAAATAACCAGACAGGGCGTTGCATACATGAAATAAACACATAATGTGCGTTGAATGAATCAATTAATATTGTAATGTGTTTAAAAGATTCATACCAGTGTGAGTTTGTTGGAGCATCAGGAACTATGCATTCCCATTTAGAGATATCGTCCTTGAATGTAGGGTTTGCAACTTCAAGCGCAAGGTTTAGATTGTCGGCCACGGTTTTAAGTACATTCTTTCCGAAAGTAGGTATTGGTATCGGATCGAAAATTGAGACAACTTTTCTATTTTGATCCAAGACAAACAATAGAAATAACCCAAATATATACCCAGGCAATAAAATCTGCAATGATGAAATAGTTTAGAAATACATAGAATATTAATTAAGACCAAGTAAAGCACTGTTACAAATGAAAAAAAATCTTACCATATCACATTGAGAGATATGATAGTCATTACTGTCAGGCCAGCTATGAAACAACCGTTTCAATGTAGCAATTTTCATATGTTCACGATGACTTGAGTCTCGTGCATAGTGGAACATGGACTAAAGTAAGAATGAGAAAATATTAGTGCAATGAGGAAAAAAAATGTAGTACATGATTATAGTAACTTACACAAAAGTTCAGATCCATATAGTGAGATGGAATGTCTCTGAGAAGCTGGACTTCGTGGCGCGCTAGTATTCGCACGGCCATATTAAAGCAATGAATATCCATGTATTCATTATTGCTTAATATGTTTTAAATTTGTCTCAAATTTAAGCTAATAGGGTACGGATCAGAGCTTTTCACCCATTCGCTCCTGTAAAATCAAAATTCTGTAAATTATAATGACATCAGAGTAATTTGTTGGAATACAAAATGAAATAAAAAATATGGCTTACTCTAGTAGAACGACATCATCAACCATACCGATGAACAAGCAAAGTTCATCTATTAAATCATCGTTTGTTGGGTTGACAGACGGTGAAAGAATAAATGACCGCGAAATGAGCTCAACTTCTATTGATGTATTTGATGTTTTGAAATTCTCAGGGGGTCTATCCAGTGGGATCTGTGTTGTTATCGTCCTCTTCCATGTCTCGATTTCTTATATTATCATCATTCAATTCTGAGTCCACTAAAATGACAGCTAGTTTTGTTCTAAAATTTGTCATATGTTCTTATTAAAACAGTAATAAGAGTTAAATAGTGATACAACATAGAATAAATATAATGATACACAGTAAAAAATACACGTGTAGGAATGTCAGACAACATATCTCCTGTGAAGTACTCCATAAAATTTACCATCCACAGACCACAAGATGACCTGCTCCATTACAAATATAAAAATTAAATAAACTCAATCATTTTTAATCAAATTTATAGATATTTGTATAAAACAACTTTTAGAATCATCAAATGATCATGACTGAAACAAGCCATGATGAAAACAAAATTTTCACAAACTTAGTGAACCGGACATGCCCTATGAAATATAATGTGTATTTAGAAGATCTAATATAGTACAGTGTATTTTTGTTCGGACAACGCCACACTCACTCAAAGCTCAGTCAAACTCCCACCGCCCCCTCATTTCTCCTTTCCTCCCCATTCTTCCCTCATTCGTGGCCACAACATCCCCATCCACAGGCGGCGGCCCGGCGATCTGCTCTGCGCCGCCCCTCACTCCTCCCGGCGACGCCGGGGCGTGCGCTCTCCTCTTCCTCCCCATGGCCGCCTTGGTCCCCATCACCTACGCCCGCTCTGGCAGCCCCCAACCCTAGTTCTCTGACACCCCGTAGGGAGAGGAGGAGTGAGGCTTCTGGGCAAGGAGGTGCTGCTGGTGGTGCTGTTGGGCGAGGAGGCACTTGATGTGCGTTCGCCGGCGCTGGATCCGTGTGCGCCGGCGCTTGATCTGCTCCGTCGTGGCTCCGGCGACCTTACCCTGTGGCTCCGGGACAGGAAGGCTATCCCGACGACATACAGGTCTGCCCCCTTCTCCTCTCCTATTGGATTTCTTCTTCTTCCCTTCCCTGAGATGGTGTTTGTGCTGGGCTGCAGGAGACCTCAACACGCCAATGGATGCAGCCAGCCTCCAACTCACCAGGCACCTGCACCAACTTGATGTAGGGAGAGGAGGAGTGAGGCTTCTCTCACGGGATGACGCCCAGCCATGGGGCAGCAGCAACCCAAGGTAAAGCCTCCCTCTACCTCTCTCTCGTTTTGATTTCATAGGTCTGGTTCCCTGACTTTTCTGCTGCTCTAGATTCACTTGCATGCTTGACTGAATCTAGTTGCTCTCAGGCCCTAGTGTTCAATGAGATAGGCATTGCACTGTTTACCAATTTAATTTGCTTGCCTACAGCCACATGGTCCAGAGATAGAATTGAGATATTCAGACTAAGTTTAATGATTTGCTGGTCATAATTACTGAATTTCGCTTGGTGCTATCACTGTCGGCCTCTAGTGCTGAATCAGTTGGACACTGTACTGTTTACCAATTTAATTTGCTTGCTTGCCGCCACATGGTCCAGAGATAGAAATTCAGATATTGAGACTAAAGTTTAATGATTTGCTGGTCATAATTGGTTCAGTGACTAAATCTGTCCCCAGACTGTCAAAATTGTATGTCAAAGCTAAAAAACTATCAAAACTTTGCTTTCAAGATGAGCCTAAATTCAGTAAGATGTGTGCGCAGCTTGCTTTCAAGATTGTTAAACTACTCCATGTTTATTTAAACTAATTCCTCCTACAGATTGCTGTCAAAATAAGCAATATATATAATGAAGAATGAAGTTCATCTTTATTACCTTGTGATACACCCAGCTGTGTTTGTGCCCCACTGATCTCAGCAGAGGCAATTTTCTTCTGTTTGTAGGCCTCACGTTGTCTCTTATTAATCTCATCCTTATTTGGTGCATACCGCTCTCTATCCCTCTGCCTTTTTACTTCTTTAGGGTCTGCAATCAATGTCACAATTCAGCAGTTGGGGTACAAAAACTGAAATTGGGTGGTTGTGTAATGCTCATCACCCAACGATTGGTTGTTGCTTATATCCTGGAACGGGGTGCGCGCCCTGTTGGGACTGGTTGGGGCCATATGAAGTCCTTCAACCCTGTGAATGTCAAGAATGGTATCACACAATTGTAACTGAAGGAATACTATTACCACAACTCAGACAGAGTAGTGTTTTATGTTCAACTCCATCCTACTGTTTAACATGAAAGCTTTGTTAATACTCAGTCAAAAGCTGAATTCCTTTTGCATTAATATATATACCTGCAATAATGATTCGGGATGTAGTAGTTTGTAATGCTATTCATGTAGGTGTATCTCAGAGTGACTTTATGTGTGTTCATATTTGGAACTGAGAATTGAACCTGTTCATATGCAGCTTGATGAGGCATTTAGGTGAGGTCAGTACAATGCTCATTTGACAAGGATTCATGAAACGACGTCAGGTTTAGGTCAGGTACGGACAACAGGGATTGTTAGCATATGTCATGTCATAATTCACCAGTGCATACACTTTCCTTGTTCTTCATAATTTTATTCAGTCAAAACAATTGATGGATCACATGAACAGGTTGAGAAAGGAGCAGGGTGGAGGCGTCTTCTAGCCTAACGAAGCCTTGGCGGCAGCGGCATGTAAAAGCCTTTCGAACTTCAGATCAGAGAAGAGCATGCACCTATGTCGGCGAGGAGCTCCTCGTCGCGGCCGTGGCAGGGCGTCTATGCGGCTGCACCTGTGTTGGGGAACAACACGTCGTCGTGGCCGTCATCGAGTGACTCGGTGACCTCGTCGCCACGGCCGTCGTCGGGTGCCTCGGCGGCTACGCAGGGCAGCGACGTCGCGGCCGTCGTCGGGTGCCTTAGCGGCTGCGCAGGGCAGCGACGGGGCATGTAATCTGGACGTCGAGCCTGGATTGATTCCCGCTAATTTAGCTCAGTTGTTTCCGTGTATGACTCATTTGTTTTCCGTGTATGACTCTCCGTGTAATTTGGGCGTGGGTTCTTACCCTTTTTTTTTTGAGAAAAGGACGTGGATTTACCTGTAGACTCGTGCGGGCGTGGGTTGTTTTACGGGCAGAGTTTTCGTCCTCTGTCATCAAGTTCTCTCGTTTAATAGTAGTGTAGACTAATAGAAACATTACGCAATGATACAAACAGGGTGAGGCCCTCACATATCGAAATCAAGTTGAATGAGTAGCTTGTTCAGAGGTACTCCTTCCATTCCGAATTACTTGTCGCATGTATGGATGTATCTAGATGTATTTTAGTTCTAAATACATTCATTTTCGCGACGAGTAATTTGGGATGGAGGGAGTACCACCGTGAGGAGCTAATTTGAGTGGCTGTCCGCTGGAGATAAGAACATGAATTTTTTTCACATGAGGGTTAGTCTCCGGCGGAAGAAAAACATGATTAAAGCCCTCACAAATGCGCTTGGGGTCCAAGTTGATGATCCAGAAGAACTCAAGGGCATGGTCTCCTCTTTTTATGAAGAAACATCAGAGGGCGTGGACAATGTTGAGGTTGTTTTATCGCATGTGCCGTGCAGGGTCACCCAAGGTATGAATGTAGCTCTTTGTGCACCATATACTAATGAGGAGGTGAAGTGTGCGCTGTTCCAGATGTTTCCAACAAAGGCCCCTGGCCCTGGCCCGGATGGATTCCGTGCACACTTTTATCACAGACATTGGGATCTGTATGGGGAAGAAATTACTAATGTTGTGCTGAAAATCATAAAAGGAGAAGAAAGCGTGGAGAGCATCAATGACACTGTCCTAATTTTGATTCCAAAGGTCCTTAATCCTACACAACTCACCCAATCGCTATGAGACTTTTCGTTGTCGGAATTTTTTCTCACCGGATAATTTGGCACTACCATGCCAACGTAATGATTCAAAACTATACTACGTAGGGCCTGGGAGTGTTTGTCTGTAAATATGAATAACTAAACAAGCATTGTTTGGCAAAACGAGAATATGCTAAGTTAAGCTGGAGTTTAGGCGCTCTGGCCAAACGCAATACAGACTTCGTGAGAAACCTGCTGAAGTGTGTGTGTGTGTGTGTACACGGTACTTTTGTTTCCATATTTGAATGAATAAAGACTATTTTCTTTTTTTTTTCTGGCCAAAAATGGTTCGTCACGGTAGTAGAAAGTCTACTAGTGGTAATACTTGGCCGTGTAAAAAGGGCACAGCATGGTCGTGTAAAAAGTGCTAAAATCGATTGGGATAAGTATATTTTTCGTCCTCGAACTCTTCCGAGAGTTTAGAAATCGTCCCTTAACTCTAAACTGGAGAGTTTTCGTTCCTCAACTACCAAAACCAGATAGTTTTCGTCCCTCGTGCCACTTTGGGCGGTGGCCGGGATGAATAGTAAAATTGAAAAAATAGCAAAAGAAAATCAAAAAAATCTGAAATTTTATAGCATCGAAGGTAATCTGGTGCTCAAGACCCGTGCAAATTTTTGTGGTATTTCGACATTCGAGCAGCTCGTGGGAAACAAAAAACTGTAAATATGTAGTCGGTGAACAGTAAATTAAAAAATAGCAAAAAAAACATGAAACATTTTGGCATCAAAGATGCTCAGGTACGCAAGATGCATGCAAAAATTCGTGATCAAATGACATACGAGGAGCTCTAGCCAAAAAAAATAGCGCACTTTTTCAAAAAAATAAATCTGAGCCAAAATTTATTTTTTGTCACGAGTTCGTACAATACCCAACATCACGAAAATTTGCACGCACGTTGGGCACCCAAGTCTCTTTTATGCCAAAAAAATTCATACTGCTTTGAAATTTTTTGCTATTTATTTTGAATTTACTGTTCACTGACGTACATATTTGTAGTTTTTTGTTTGCCACGAGCTGCTCGAATATCAAAACACCACAAAATTTTGCATGTGTCTTGTGCACCAAAGTATCTTCGATGCTGTAAATTTTCAGATTCTTTTGATTTTTGTTGCTATTTTTTCGATTTTACTGTTCACCGATTTACTGTTTACCCCGGAATAAAACCGCCCGAAGCGGCACGAGGGACGAAAACTATCCAGTTTTGATAGTCGAGGGATAAAAACTCTCCGGTTTAGAGTTGAGGGACGATTTTTAAACTCTAGGAAGAGTTCGAGGACGAAAAGTATACTTATCCCAAATCGATTTGATCCGGATGGGACACACTCTGTTGATGTTGCCTGGTAATAATTGGGAGAGCGAGAGAGATCTGGTCTGGATTTTCCTTGATCGACTTGACCTACCAAAGTCTCACAGTAGCTTACTATAGATGAATAGGTTTTTCTTTTTTGGGCACTCAGGCACCATTTCCAAGACAGAAGAGAAGCAAGCAATGGATTGAACAACTAGCGCGAAAGCCGTTGCGCGTTAGCGCATCCGTTTTCTTGCTTGATTTTTATACCTTTTTTGAAGTGATCTATCTAAGTAGAAAAGGATAATCTTGCACATGTTAGATGGTGAAGTTTGAAAGGAGTCACCAGCTGGCATGAGCGGATAATGTGGATGGAGCCCAAGGGAGTCACGGGAAGGCAGTACCTGCTTTGTCATGGTCACCAGAGCAGCAGCACTGTGATTATCTGTTCAAATTAATGTGTTGTCAGACTTGCTTCATTTTACACAATTTGCTTGCAAGAATAGATCCATGGACATATAGAAAAACCTAGTGCTCACATTTACATGTAGTCTAGCTTGTGCGTTAGGGCATCTCCAACAACAACCCGCAAATTTCCTCCCGCGTCCGTCCGCGGACAGCGGGACCAGTCCGTGGACACGGATGCGGGAGGACGACATTCAACCATAGCCGCATACATTTCAAACTCTTTTTCAACAAACCGGATGACGTTCATGCAAACAAGACCGGATTTTATATAAACATGACAGATTTCATATAAACACGGTCCAGACTTCATATAAACATGACGGATTTCATTACATGTACATCAACTAAGCGGTGCTAGTCCGGCTCCGGACGTATAATTTACAGTAGAGTAAGCATTATATGAAACCGAGGCATCGAGCCAATAAAATTTGTAAATGGCCATGCAACAATGGAGCCACAAAACAGAGCTGTCTATCAGAGTGGTCTATTAAAAGACCATAGTCTTGATTGTACAGTAAAGCCTAGAAAACAACAGATAAATAGATAGATCAACCTAACCGTTCCAATCTTAAAAAATTCTTCATGAGACAACTCCAAAGAGTATGTCATTAATATCAGATGTCACAGAACAGAGCTGTTGAGTCTACCTGGGATCCGACTTTGCTGATGGTCCATGATTGTTCTGCGCTATACTGTTCAACAAGGTGATCATTCTCGGCGACGTCTTTCATTGGCGGGCACCTCCATTTGGCACCGATCCTCGCCACATCCGCTCCCTTGGCTCCAGGCATGGCGACGGCTTCGGTGAGCGGCTGAGACTAGACATGGTGACCATGGCTGACAAAAAAACATTTGCAACAATAGTCTCTTCAACAAATTCAATTCCGCCTAATATAATTTGTTGTTAGATCAACAACGGTGATATTTATGCAAAGGTTTTGACATCAAATGTGCGAGCAACATAATAGGAGACAAAATGCGATGGTTGACTAACTCCGACAGGTGTGGCAGTTGTCAGCAAGGAAAATCATCTCACGCATAAAAGCTATTGTTGTATGACTAAAAAAACGAATCAACGATTGCTCGTGTTTGTTTTTTCTGGCGGAGCTGGCTCATGGCACGAACCTAACATGCTGAAGTTATTATAGCATTCATTGTACACACTTGATTAGAGAGAAGTGTACATGCAAGTAGCATGACAGTAATGTTGCGTTAAGCACTCAGTTAATTATTTCTATATGCATCACCATTTGTATCAATATACATCAACCGTACAATTTCAAATGCTAATTTGTAGGTAAGAAGCCTTATGTACAACACCAATTTCAAATGCTAATTTGAAGGTAAGAAGCCTTATGTATAGGACCAACAAGCTCCAATAAGTAGATTTCACAACAGAGACCCTACAACGTTCTCATAAGGACGGATATAACTTACCAAGTCAGTAACAATATAGTAAGCATAGTATGGAACTGAGGCATCTCAGGGGAATATAAAAATTGGAAATTTTATTGTAACTTAGGAAGTTATTATCATTCGTGACACATTAATTATCATAGAACTAGTTTCGCAAAATGACACACTTGATTAGAGGGCAGGTGAACAAATAAGTAGCAGGTTAATGCTACATTAAGGACTTTAGTTAAATATCACCACTTGTTCAGTAATTCAGTATACAACAATAGTATATTGTCAGAAGTCTCATTACTCAATTTTTTTATGTTACCATTGGGCGTAGTCATCCCGTTACCATTGCTGGCCATAACTTTTTGTCTCATCGATTAAATCGCGGACATACCGTCGTTGTTAACACTAGTACCATTAATTTTTAGTTTGATTATCTAATTGTTGTGAGAACTACTATAATAGTCAAATGAACAAAGCTCAGCCTTGGGACACTTGAATTCTAAATGTTATGATTTGATAGCAATTTCTAAGACGAAGAAAGCAACACCGCAACCAATGGTACACACGGGGATCTAGGACAAAATAATCGTGGCCACATCATACATTCTTGAATTATCTTTTTTGTCTTTGTAAATTTAGAAACATTGATAAAGTTATTTGCTAGTTTCGTGCAGTACAAAGGACTCTACCAAGTTCGAAAGTTCAGTAAATATTTAGGTGTGGTATGGATAAAGATGGATGCATTCCAATTCATTAGTGACCTAAATTAATTTTGTTGAGTAGGACAGCACCTTCACTTTGATTAGATAAATAACATAAATTAATTTGGTGGAGTGAGATCCATCTTAAGGAAAGAGTTTCTTAAATGTCTCAAACTAAAACAAAAAGGAAACAGATTCTTATGGCATTGTTAATTGTTCTAGTTATTTTTGGAATGTTCTTTGTGGGTATTGGAATATATTATTTAACATTATATGGGAAGTAACGAATTGAAAACAATGCATTCAATGAAAAACTATATCATAGAGTAAAAATATTTACTATCAAAATGGCATGTTGGCTCACTCATTGTAACCCACTAGGTCGAGAAAACATTTGATTTGACAATATCGAACGGCTCAACCTTAATGCGGGTATAGAATCACCTGATGTCCGGCCTGCCCGCCACTCCGGGTCCAGGTCTCGTGCTTCCTAGCATGGAATCCCTCGCCGCCCCCTCTCCGGTACCTCTTCTTCGCCGCAAATCTTCCGATTTCTTGTACTATTTAGTATGGTTGTGCTAGTGCGCCGCTTTTACCGTTCGGTCTTTTGTTTGGGGATGCGCTATTCGTGAAACGCGTCCGTGCGTGCGTTCCACCGAAAACTCTGTGTGTGTGTGTGTGTGTGTGTGTGTGTGTGTGTGTGTTTGTTTTTCATTAATCTATTTTCAAGGTTTTTACGCACATGGTTTCGTGGGGAGGGTTCAAAACGCGTCCTCATGTCCAAAACAGAGTAGCATAGGGTCGAGTAACATGTCGATTTGCCCTGCTTAAGAGGAGGAACCTTTTCTTTTTTCTACACTTTTTTTTTATTTGCTGCAAATCTGACTAGTTTTTAGGATTGACGAATAGGCAACTTTACCTTGCATCTGCATCCTGCGTGTGCAGTGTACTGATCGATCGGATTTGCGGGCTTTGTGCAGTTGGATCGGGCAACAAGATGGAGTCCGTTCGACAATTGGCGCGGTGCCGCCGTGTGGACGGCAAGAAGTGGCGGTGTGCCAACGACGCTGCCTCCGGCTCCAAGTTTTGCGAGCGCCATTCAAGAAAGCGCGTGAAAACACTGTTCATCCCCCAGTCCCAACCGCCGGCCGCCTCCGGCTCCAAGTTCTACGAGCACCGTTCAAGAAAGCCGCAGCTCGTCCCCGAGTCCCAACTGCCGGCCGCCTCGTCCTCCTCTGCCACAGGGTCGTACCTACCGGTAAATTTGTATATCTCCGTTATACCTCACATGAGTAACCCCCTGTGCAAATAACATTGATCTAATAGATGATTCTCCTAGTCCGATGTGCCGCGCCTCACCACGGCCACTATCGGCGGCAATGGGTTTCAGACCCATTCCGCCATTGGTGGCGACAACATGTCCTTCTCCTCGTCCTCGGCGCTGGAGGCAAACATGTTGGAACATGCAAAGATTTGAGGTGCACATGCACATTTCAAATTAATTAACTTGCATGTGTTTGTGTCCAGTCTGAAACTCAGGTACACTGCTCGTGGAATAAGCTATGTGGCAGATGAGCAGAGTCAGCTCATAACACCGCTTTCAAGCTACCCTCGGCTTGAAGCTGACTTCTTGCTAGGTCAGAACTACACCGTCAAGGCCGAGCGACAGCAGCCGCTTTTATTTCCGGGGTGCGGCGTCGACCTCCGGACCATGGACTCCACAAAGCAGGAGGAGAATTTTGCCGTGGATAAAGAGTGAATGCAGCCATGCATGATGGTGTGCCTTTGCATTACCCACCAAGATTAACATCACCGTCGCGCACCTGTGCGACTAGCCTACCAGGCAACCTCTTATTTAAACACGACGACTCACAATAGTTTCAAATATGCTTATTTCCCACAATTACAAAATTCAAGATGGTTCCAAATTTTGAAAAACCTTCATATTATTTTTCATAAAAATGTAACTTCAATTATCAGATTGACACGTGTCTTGAATAAAAAGAAATTTGTGTGAAATGTATGTGGAATGTTTCTAGAACTGATTGAATATAAAAATAATTGAAATGTGTTAAATCTACAAATTATATTTGTACATTGTTTTGAACCAATTAAAAAAATTAATAGTTGTATGGAATGCTTCTGAAATTGATTAAAAAATAATGATAATAATAACACAGAAATAATGATAGTTGTATGGAATGCTTCTGAAAATGACACAGAAATAATGAAGGATTTGTGTAAGAATATACCCATTGGACGAAGACATATTTAGTTTTATTTTTTTCCTTGATAATAATAACATAAACCAAACTCATTTCAGATATTGTTTTGTGATTAGCATGAATGAATCCACAACCCCCCGGCGACTACTAAGTTTGGTTTGAATTGGTCGTCGCCCAAATATTGTGGTGTGGCTGTCTGTTTTGAAATTTGAATCTGTTGGAGAAGAGGGGGTTGGAAAACTTGGGCAGAACACACAGTACACTTTGTGAGAAGCAAGCAAACAAGTTATTGCGGGATACTGACGTACCAATTGAATTCTAGGAGTACGTTTGATGAAAGATGCATGAACCAGGGATGGGGCCGGATGGGGATGGAGGGAAGAAACGCATTGGATGCCATGCCCTGCCCTGCCCTGCTCTGCTCTCGAGTAGAGTAGTTGGCCCGCCGTGTTAATTTCTACCCTCTGTCTCTCTCGCCCAGCATTATTTATGACTGACTGCGCGCTCTTGTGCGTTTGTTGGTGAGCAATGAATGACCTGAGTATTTGTTTGTGAAGAGCCAAGGCAAGGCAAGGCAAGGCAAGCCAAGCCAACAAACAAATACTCCAGCCATGCCAACCCAAGCCAGGGAGGGAGGGAGGGAGGCTACCTCGTGGTCTTGGGCACACAACTACTCCTACTCGGTGGCAGTGGCAGTGGCATAAGCACAAGCACATGGCGGGCGGGCAGGTGGATGAGGGCTGACCTGACATGACCCGGCGGCTTGCTTCCAGTTCCAGTTCCTGTTCCAGCACGGCGGAGGCAAGGCCGGCCTGGAAGACGACGCACGCGTCTTCGTCTTGCTCACCGTTCGTCCCCTCGCCGGCGCCGCCATCGTTTGCCGTTGAACTCGCCAGGAACAGAGCAGAGAAGGATGGAAGGCTTGGTCGATGATGAATTGTTGCACGGCCACCAGGTACATGGGCCTGACCGCTTTGGCCCATCCGCTTCTTCTTTTCTCTCAACGTCTCAAAAAAAAACCCTACTCTTTTTCTCTATTTGCACACAACCCGTGTTACTACGCATTTCGCTCAAAGAAAACTAATTTAAAACACACTCTGCTAAAAACAACTAATTTAAACACATGGTAATTTATTTTCATGCAAAAATAACTGTACTGGTTTGATTAAGAATCTTCCACTTACACTTGATCATGTAGTGTTGCAAGTGATCGTACTGCCTAACTTGGAAAATTCTGAGATATCAATAATATTGTAAACCTTAAAATAACAATGCAATCTTTTTGAGTACCCAAGTTTTAAAAACATGATTTTTTTTGTTAATTTCACTGTATTAAACATACTTATTTTTAAAAATTCAAATGTTTGTAATACTAATGTAATACAGAATATTCAAAAAATCTTTCCGTGCTGATTTGAAATTTTGAATATGTCTATAGTGGTGCCATTTATTCGATAGAACTAGGGGCCACGGTAATATTTTTGAACACCATGTCAATGCCTAAAACGGTCCTAATTTTAAAAAACTAGAATGGCAATTTTCAGTAACCTGATGGGAATAGTTTCTAGCGTTCAAAGTTGTATTTTCGGGGCCTATTATCATTGTTTTTGTGAACTATTTTGATGAAGTCATCGTGCACTTGGTGTGCGCTAGATGAAATAGTGATGTATGGATTATTCTATGAATTATTTGAATTATTTTTCTGTGGATTATTTGAATGCGCAAACAAGTACTGCCAAGACCCCATTTCTGCAATTTCAAAAAACGTTTCTGCAATGCCAAAATAAACGAAGAAACAAAAAAACAGAAAACAGAAAACAGAAAATAAATTTAGAAAGAAGAAAAATAAACAGAAAAGCGGAAAAAGAAGAAAAGAAAAAAACGAAAAACAAAAAAACCCAAGAAGAAACAGGAAAGCCGGTCCAACAGAAAAAACGGTCCATGTCGCTAGTGGGCCGGCCCATGTAATGGGCCAGCTCATGTAGCTAGCTCGGTCCTGTTCCCTGTGCGTTTCTTCGACAATTTATTTGCCGCAACTAGCGTCAAATAGAATATTCCAGGAATGGTGGCCCGCTCGGTCCTGTAGTTGCTGCAGGGCCGGAATGGTACATACATGGGCCCGCCCGGCTGGCTTCTATTTTGTTTTCTTTATTATGCGTCACAACGTAAATTATGTTTATGTGAAAAAACCTGTCATTTAGAAACATTTGTGAACATTCTTTAGAAAATAATATTTCAAAGAAATGGTAATCTTTTTAAAACATGTGAACATTTTTCTATAACTATGAACTTTTCTTAAAAAAAGTGAACATTTTTCTATAACTATGAACTTTTTTTAAAAAGTGAACATTTTCTAATAATTTCATGAGCATCTTATAAAATTATGGATATTTAAATAGCATGAACAATTTATAAGAAAATAAATACCAAAAATGCAAAATTTAATAATAGAACTGGTAGATAAACAATAGAAGATTTTGTTTTTGAAAAAACGGGTTAGAAGAACCTTCTAGAACTTTTCTAAAACCGGAAAAACAGACAATTTATCGCACTGAGAGGCAAATAGGGTTTGCGCGACCAACGTCTTATGCTAACAATAGTATAATTTCTTTTTTTATGGTCAATAGTATAATTTCTGCCATGTGCATGTCGAGAAAAACTGCTGTAGAAATTACAGCAACCACGAAGTTCTGGAAAGAAAAGCAAGTAACGCTAAAGTAAAAACCTAAATAAGTGGGCGCTTCCTAAATTAAGTAGCCGCTGGTTTTCTTTGAAGCAAGTATGCCCTAGAGGCAATAATAAAGTTATTATTTATTTACTTATTTCATGATAAATATTTATTATTCATGCTAGAATTGTATTAACCGGAAACATAATACATGTGTGAATAAATAGACAAACATAGTGTCACTAATATGCCTCTACTTGACTAACTTGTTTATCAAAGATGGTTATGTTTCCTAGCCATGGACAAAAGAGTTGTCATTTGATTAACGAGATCACATCATTAGGAGAATGATGTGATTGACTTGACCCATTCCGTTAGCCTAGCACTTGATCGTTTAGTATGTTGCTATTGCTTTCTTCATGACTTATACATGTTCCTGTAACTATGAGATTATGCAACTCCCGTTTACCGGAGGAACACTTTGTGTGCTACCAAACGTCACAACGTAACTGGGTGATTATAAAGGAGCTCTACAGGTGTCTCCGAAGGTACATGTTGGGTTGGCGTATTTCGAGATTAGGTTTTGTCACTCCGATTGTTGGAGAGGTATCTCTGGGCCCTCTCGGTAATGCACATCACTATAAGCCTTGCAAGCAATGTAGCCAATGAGTTAGTTACGGAATGATGCATTACGTAACGAGTAAAGAGACTTGCCGGTAACGAGATTGAACTAGGTATTGGATACCGACGATCGAATCTCGGGCAAGTAACATACCGATGACAAAGGGAACAACGTATGTTGTTATGCGGTTTGACCGATAAAGATCTTCGTAGAATATGTGGGAGCCAATATGAGCATCCAGGTTCCGCTATTGGTTATTGACCGGAAACGTGTCTCGGACATGTCTACATAGTTCTCGAACCCGTAGGGTCCGCACGCTTAACGTTACGATGACAGTTTTATTATGAGTTTATAAGTTTAGATGTACCAAAGTTTGTTCGGAGTCCCGGATGTGATCACGGACATGACGAGGAGTCTCGAAATGGTCGAGATATAAAGATTGATATATTGGAAGCCTATATTTGGATATCGGAATGGTTTCGGGTGAAATCGGGATTTTACCGGAACACCGGGGGGTTACCGGAACCCTCCCGGGGGTTAATGTGCCTTAGTGGGCCATGAGGGAGAAGAGGAGGGCCAGACAGGGCAGGCCGCACGCCCCCTCCCCCCTAGTCCGAATAGGACAAGGAAGGGGGGGCGGCGCCCCCCTTTCCTCTTTCCTCTCCCTCCTTTTCCTTCTCCACCAAGGCAAGAGGGGGGAGTCCTACTCCCAGGCGCACCCCTAGGGGGCCGGCCGCACCTCCCCCTCCCTCCTTTATATACGGGGGCAGGGGGCACCCTAGAACACACAAGTTGATCTTGAAGATCGTTCCTTAGCCGTGTGCGGTGCCCCCCTCCACCATATTCCACCCCGGTCATATCGTCGCGGAGTTTAGGCGAAGCCCTGCGCCGGTAGAACATCATCATCGTCACCACGCCGTCGTGCTGACGGAAATCATCCCCAACACTTTGCTGGATCGGAGTCCGGGGATCGTCATCGAGCTGAACGTGCGCTGAACTCGGAGGTGCCGTACGTTCGGTACTTGGATCGGTCGGATCGTGAAGACGTACGAATACATCAACCGCGTTGTCATAACGCTTCCGCTTACGGTATACAAGGGTACGTGGACAATACTCTCACATCTCGTTGCTATGCATCACCATGATCTTGCGTGTGCGTAGGAAAATTTTGAATTTACTACGTTCCCCAACAGTGGCATCCGAGCCAGGTTTTATGCGTAGATGTCATATGCACGAGTAGAACACAAGTGAGTTGTGGGCGATACAAGTCATACTGCTTACCAACATGTCGTACTTTGGCTTAGCGGTATTGTGAGATGAAGCGGCCCGGACCGGCATTACGCGTACGCTTACGCGAGACTGGTTTCACCGCTACGAGCACTCGTGCTTAAAGGTGACTGGCGGGTGTCTGTTTCTCTCACTTTAGCTGAATCGAGTGTGGCTACGTGCGGTCCTTGCAAAGGTTAAAACAACACTAACTTGACAAACTATCATTGTGGTTTTGATGCGTAGGTAAGAACGGTTCTTGCTCAGCCCGTAGCAGCCACGTAAAATTTGCAACAACAAAGTAGAGGACGTCTAACTTGTTTTTGTAGGGCATGTTGTGATGTGATATGGTCAAGATGTGATGCTATATTTTATTGTATGAGATGATCATGTTTGGTAACCGAAGTTATCGGCAACTGGCAGGAGCCATATGGTTGTCACTTTATTGTATGAAATGCAAACGCCCTGTAATTGCTTTACTTTATCACTAAGCGGTTGCGATAGTCGTAGAAGCAATAGATGGCGTAACAACAACGATGCTACGATGGTGATCATGACGGTGCTTCGGAGATGGAGATCACAAGCACAAGATGATGATGGCCATATCATATCACTTATATTGATTGCATGTGATGTTTATCCTTTATGCATGTTATCTTGCTTTGATTGACGGTAGCATTTTAAGATGATCTCTCACTAAAAATTATCAAGAAGTGTTCTCCCTGAGTATGCACCGTTGCGAAAGTTCTTCGTGCTGAGACACCACGTGATGATCGGGTGTGATAGGCTCTACGTTCAAATACAACGGGTGCAAAACAGTTGCACACACAGAATACTCAGGTTAAACTTGATGAGCCTAGCATATAACAGATATGGCCTCGGAACACGGAGACCGAAAGGTCGAACGTGAATCATATAGTAGATATGATCAACATAGTGATGTTCACCATTGAAACTACTCCATCTCACGTGATGATCGGACATGGTTTAGTTGATTTGGATCACGTGATCACTTAGATGACTAGAGAGATGTCTGTCTAAGTGGGAGTTCTTAAGTAATATGATTAATTGAACTTTAATTTATCATGAACTTAGTCCTGGTAGTATTTTGCAAATTATGTTATAGATCAATAGCTCGCGTTGTTGCTTTCATATGTTTATTTTGATATGTTCCTAGAGAAAACTGTGTTGAAAGATGTTAGTAGCAATGATGCGGATTGGATCCGTGATCTGAGGTTTATCCTCATTGCTGCACAGAAGAATTATGTCCTTGATGCACCGCTAGGTGACAAACCTATTGCAGGAGCAGATGCAGACGTTATGAACGTTTGGCTAGCTCAATATGATGACTACTTGATAGTTTAGTGCACCATGCTTAACGGCTTAGAATCAGGACTTCAAAGATGTTTTGAACGTCATGGACCATATGAGATGTTCCAGGAATTGAAGTTAATATTTCAAGAAAATACCCGAGTTGAGAGATATGAAGTCTCCAACAAGTTCTATAGCTAAAAGATGGAGGAGAATCGCTCAACTAGTGAGCATGTGCTCACATTGTCTGGGTACTTCAATCACTTGAATCAAGTGGGAGTTAATCTTCCAGATAAGATAGTGATTGATAGAATTCTCTAGTCACCATCACTAAGTTACTAGAACTTTGTGATGAACTATAGTATGCAAGGGATGACAAAAACGATTCCCGAGCTCTTCGTGATGTTGAAATCAACGAAGGTAGAAATCAAGAAAGAGCATCAAGTATTGATGATTGACAAGACCACTAGTTTCAAGAAAAGAAAGAAAGGGAAACTTCAAGTAGAATGGCAAACAAGTTGTCACTCCCATGAAGAAGACCAAAGCTGGACCAAAGCCTGAAACTGAGTGTTTACACTGTAAAGGAAATGGTCACTGGAAGTGGAAATGCCCTGAATATTTGGTGGATAAGAAGGATGGCAAAGTGAACAAGGGTATATTTCATATACAGATTATTGATGTGTGCCTTACTAGTGTTTATAGTAGCCCTTGAGTATTTGATACTTGTTCAGTTGCTAAAATTAGTAATTCGAAACAGGAGTTACAGAATAAACAGAGACTAGTTGAAGGGGGAAGTGATGATGAGTGTTGGAAGTAGTTCAAGATTGATATGATCATCATCGCACACTACCTATACTTTTGGGATTAGTGTTAAACCTAAATAAATGTTATTTGGCGTTTGCGTTGAGCATGAATATGATTTGATCATGTTTATTGCAATACGGTTATTCATTTAAAATCAGAGAATAATTGTTGTTCCGTTTACATGAATAAAACCTTCAATGGTCATACACCCAATGAAAATAGTTTGTTGGATCTCGATCGTAGTGATACACATATTCATAATATTGATGCCAAAAGATGCAAAGTTAATAATGATAGTGCAACTTATTTGTGGCACTGCCGTTTGGGTCATATAGGTGTAAAACGCATGAAGAAACTCCATAAAGATGGTTTTTCGGAATCACTTGGTTATGAATCATTTGATGCTTGCGAACCGTGCCTTTTGGGCAATATGACTAAAACTCCGTTCTTCGGAACAATGGAACAAGCTACTGACTTGTTGGAAATAATACATACTGATGTATGCAGACCAATGAGTATGAAGGCTCGTGGCAAGTATCGTTATTTTCTGACCCTCACAAGATGATTTGAGCAGATATGGGTATATCTACTTGATGAAACATAAGTCTGAAATAGTTGAAAGGTTCAAAGAATTTCAGAGTGAAGTGGAAAAATCATCGTAACAAGAAAATAAAGTTTCTGCGATCTGATCGCGGAGACGAATATTTGAGTTACGAGTTTGGTCTTCAATTAAAACAATGTGGAATAGTTTCAGAGCTCACGCCACCTGGAACACCACAATGTTATGGTGTGTCCGAACGTCGTAACCGCACTTTATTGGATATGGTGCGATCTATGATGTCTCTTACTGATTTACCAATATTGTTTTGGGGTTATGCATTAGAGACAGCTGCATTCACGTTAAAAGGGCACTATCTAAATCCGTTGAGACGACAGCATATGAACTGTGGTTTAGCAAGAAACCCAAGTTGTCGTTTCTTAAAGTTTGGGGCCGCGATGCTTGTGTGAAAAAGTTTCATCCTGATAAGCTCAAAACCCAAATTGGAGAAGTGCATCTTCATAGAATACCCAAAGGAAACTGTTGGGTACACCTTCTATCACAGATCTGAAGGCAAGATATTCGTTGCTAAAAATGGATCCTTTCTAGAGAAGGAGTTTCTCTCGAAAGAAGTGAGTGGGAGGAAAGTAGAACTTGATAAGGTAATTGTACCTTCTCCTGAATTGGAAAATAGTTCATCACTGAAATTAGTTCTAGTGATTCCTACACCAATTAGTGAGGAAGCTAATGATGATGATCATGAAACTTCTGATCAAGTTACTACAGAACCTCGTAGGTCTTCCAGAGTACGGTCCGCACCAGAGTGGTATGGTAATCCTGTTGGGGAACGTAGTAATTTCAAAAAATTTCCTACGCACACGCAAGATCATGGTGATGGCATAGCAACGACAGGGGAGAGTGTTGTCCACGTATCCTCATAGACCGTAAGCGGAAGCGTTATGACAACGCGGTTGATGTAGTCGTACGTCTTCACGATCCGACCGATCCAAGTACCGAACGTACGGCACCTTCGAGTTCAGCACACGTTCAGCTCGATGACGATCATCGGGCTCCGATCCAGCAAAGCTTCGAGGATGAGTTCCGTCAGCACGACGGCGTGGTGACGATGATGATGTACTATCGGCGCAGGGCTTCGCCTAAACTCCGCGACGATATGACCGAGGTGGAATATGGTGGAGGGGGGCACCGCACACGGCTAAGGAACGATCCGTAGATCAACTTGTGTGTCCTGGGGTGCCCCCCTGCCCCCGTATATAAAGGAGCAAGGGGGAGGAGGCGGCCGGCCAAGGGAGGGCGCGCCAGGGAGGAGTCCTACTCCCACCGGGAGTAGGACTCCCTCCTTTCCTAGTCCAACTAGGAGACCTTCCATGTAGTAGGAGTAGGAGAGAAGGAAAGGGAAGAGAGAAGGGAAGGAAGGAGGGGGTGCGACCCCTCCCCCTAGTCCAATTCGGACTAGGCCTTGGGGGGGTGCGCGGCCTGCCCTACGCAGCCCCTCTCTCTTTCCCGTATGGCCCAATAAGGCCCAATACTTTTCCCCGGCGAATTCCCGTAACTCTCCGGTACTCCGATAAATACCCGAATCACTCGGAACCTTTCCGAAGTGCGAATATAGTCGTCCAATATATCGATCTTTACATATCGACCATTTCGGGACTCCTCGTCATGTCCCCGATCTCATCCGGGACTCCGAACTCCTTCGGTACATCAAAATTCATAAACTCATAATATAACTGTCATCGAAACCTTAAGCGTGTGGACCCTACGGGTTCGAGAACTATGTAGACATGACCTAGAACTATTCTCGGTCAATAACCAATAGCGGAACCTGGATGCCCATATTGGCTCCTACATATTCTACGAAGATCTTTATCGGTCAAACCGCATAAGAACATACGTTGTTCCCTTTGTCATCGGTATGTTACTTGCCCGAGATTCGATCATCGGTATCCAATAACTAGTTCAATCTCGTTACCGGCAAGTCTCTTTACTCGTTACGTAATGCATCATTCCGTAACTAACTCATTAGTAACATTGCTTGCAAGGCTTATAGTGATGTGCATTACCGAGAGGGCCCAGAGATACCTCTCCGACAATTGGAGTGACCTAATCTCGAAATACGCCAACCCAACATGTACCTTTGGAGACACTTGTAGTACTCCTTTATAATCACCCAGTGACGTTGTGACGTTTGGTAGCACCCAAAGTGTTCCTCCGGTAAACGGGAGTTGCATAATCTCATAGTTACAGGAACATGTATAAGTCATGAAGAAAGCAATAGCAACATACTAAACGATCAAGTGCTAGGCTAACGGAATGGGTCAAGTCAATCACATCATTCTCCTAATGATGTGATCCCGTGAATCAAATGACAACTCTTTTGTCCAAGGCTAGGAAACATAACCATCTTTGATAAACAAGCTAGTCAAGTAGAGGCATACTAGTGACACTATGTTTGTCTATTTATTCACACATGTATTATGTTTCCGGTTAATACAATTCTAGCATGAATAATAAACATTTATCATGAAATAAGGAAATAAATAATAACTTTATTATTGCCTCTAGGGCATATTTCCTTCAAATCCTGTTCTGAAAGTCATGTTACTAGACCATGATAAACCTACAAACTATGAGGAAGCGATGATGAGCCCAGATTCCGCAAAATGGCTGGAGGCCATGAAATCTGAGATAGGATCCATGTATGAGAACTAAGTGTGGACTTTGGTGGACTTGCCCGATGATAGGCAAACCATAGAAAATAAATGGATCTTCAAGAGGAAGACGGACGTTGATAGTAGTGTTACTATCTACAAAGCTTGACTTGTCGCAAAAAGGTTTTTGGCAAGTTCAAGGTGTTGACTACAATGAGATTTTCTCAACTGTAGCGATGCTTAAGTCTGTCCGAATCATGTTAGCAATTGCCACATTTTATGAAATTTGGCAAATGGATGTCAAAACTACATTCCTTAATGGATTTACTAAAGAAGAGTTGTATATGATACAACCAGAAGGTTTTGTCAATCCTAAAGGTGCTAACAAAGTGTGCATGCTCCAGTGATCCATCTATGGACTGGTGCAAGCATCTCGGAGTTGGAATATACGCTTTGATGAGTTGATCAAAGCATATGGTTTTATATAGACTTTTGGAGAAGCCTGTATTTACAAAAAAGTGAGTGGGAGCTCTGTAGCATTTCTAAATACTATATGTGGATGACATATTGTTGTTTGGAAATGATATAGAATTTCTGGATAGCATAAAAGGATACTTGAATAAGAGTTTTTTTAAAAAGAAAGACCTCAGTAAAGCTACTTACATATTGAGCATCAAGATCTATTGAAATAGATCAAGACGCTTGATAAGATTTTTCAATGAGTACATACCTTGATAAGATTTTGAAGTGGTTCAAAATGGAACAGTCAAAGAAGGAGTTCTTGCCTGTGTTCCATGGTGTGAAGTTGAGTAAGACTCAAATCCCGACCACGGCAGAAAATAGAAAGAGAATGAAAGTCATTCCCTATGCATCAGTCATAGGTTCTATAAAAGTATGCCATGTTATGGTCCAGACCTACTGTATACTCTGCCCTGGTTTGGCAAGGGAGTACAATAGTGATCTAGGAGTAGATCACTGGACATTGGTCAAAATTATCCTTAGTGGAATAAGGATATGTTTCTCAATTATGGAGGTGACAAAAGGTTCGTCGTAAAGGATTACGTCAATACAAGTTTTGGCACTGATCCAGATGACACTAAGTCTCGATCCGATACATATTGAAAGTGGGAGCAATCAGCTAGAGTAGCTTCGTGCAGAGCATTGTAGACATAGAATATTTGCAAAATACATACGGCTCTAAATGTGGCAGACCCGTTGACTAAGCTTCTCTCACGAGCAAAACATGATCACACCTCAGTACTCTTTGGGTGTTAATCACATAGCTATGTGAACTAGATTATTGACTCTAGTAAACCCTTTGGGTGTTAGTCACATGACGATATGAACTATGGGTGTTAATCATATACAGATATGAATATTAGTGTTAAATCACATGGCGATGTGAACTAGATTATTGACTCTAGTGCAAGTGGGAGACTGAAGGAAATATGCCCTAGAGGCAATAATAAAGTTATTATTTATTTCCTTATTTCATGATAAATGTTTATTATTCATGCTAGAATTGTATTAATCGGAAACATAATACATGTGTGAATACATAGACAAACATAGTGTCACTAGTATGCCTCTACTTGACTAGCTCGTGAATCAAAGATGGTTAAGTTTCCTAGCCATGGACAAAACAGTTGTCATTTGATTAACGGGATCACATCATTAGGAGAATGATGTGATTGACTTGACCCATTCCGTTAGCCTAGCACTTGATCGTTTAGTATGTTGCTATTGCTTTCTTCATAACTTATACATGTTCCTGTAACTATGAGATTATGCAACTCCCGTTTACCGGAGGAACACTTTGTGTGCTACCAAACGTCACAACGTAACTAGGTGATTATAAAGGAGCTCTACAGGTGTCTCCGAAGGTACATGTTGGGTTGGCGTATTTCGAGATTAGGTTTTGTCACTCCGATTGTTGGAGAGGTATCTCTGGGCCCTCTCGGTAATGCACATCACTATAAGCCTTGCAAGCAATGTAGCTAGTGAGTTAGTTACGGAATGGTGCATTACGTAACGAGTAAAGAGACTTGTCGGTAATGAGATTGAACTAGGTATTGGATACCGACGATCGAATCTCGGGCAAGTAACATACCGATGACAAAGGGAACAACGTATGTTGTTATGCGGTTTGACCAATAAAGATCTTCGTAGAATATGTGGGAGCCAATATGAGCATCCAGGTTCCGCTATTGGTTATTGACCGGAAACGTGTCTCGGTCATGTCTACATAGTTCTCGAACCCGTAGGGTCCGCACGCTTAACGTTACGATGACAGTTTTATTATGAGTTTATAAGTTTAGATGTACCAAAGTTTGTTCGGAGTCCCGGATGTGATCACGGACATGACGAGGAGTCTCGAAATGGTCGAGACATAAAGATTGATATTTTGGAAGCCTACATTTGGATATCGGAATGGTTCTGGGTGAAATGGGATTTTACCGGAACACCGGGGGGTTACCGGAACCCTCCCGGGGGTTAATGGGCCTTAGTGGGCCATGAGGGAGAAGAGGAGGGCCGGCCAGGGCAGGCCGCGCGCCCCCTCCCCCCTAGTCCGAATAGGACAAGGAAGGGGGGGGGGCGGCGCCCCCCTTTCCTCTTTCCCCTCCCTCCTTTTCCTTCTCCACCAAGGCAAGAGGGGGGAGTCCTACTCCTGGTGGGAGTATGACTCCTCCAGGCGCACCCCTAGGGGGCCGGCCGCACCTCCCCCTCCTTCCTTTATATAAGGGGGCAGGGGGGCCCCTAGAACACACAAGTTGATCTTGAAGATCGTTCCTTAGCCGTGTGCGGTGCCCCCCTCCACCATATTCCACCTCGGTCATATCGTCGTGGAGTTTAGGCGAAGCCCTGCTCCGGTAGAACATCTTCATCGTCACCATGCCGTCATGCTGACGGAACTCATCCCCGACACTTTGCTGGATCGGAGTCCGGGGATCGTCATCGAGCTGAACGTGTGCTGAACTCGGAGGTGCCGTATGTTCGGTACTTGGATCGGTCGGATCGTGAAGACGTACGACTACATCAACCGCGTTGTCATAATGCTTCCGCTTACGGTCTACGAGGGTACGTGGACAATACTCTCTCCTCTCGTCGCTATGCATCACCATGATCTTGCGTGTGCGTAGGAAAATTTTGAAATTACTATGTTCCCCAACATTCTTTTCCAAAAATCAAGAAGAACCTAGAAAATTGTCATACTCCATGTCAATAGATTCAGCGGGTTAGCTAGATTCAGACCGTGAAACTCATCCAAAACTAGTAGATTCAGCGTGTCATTTACAAAATTACAAGAAGGACCTAGTACATTGTCATACTCCGTTGAGCCAGGGAGCAAAGTACCTAGAGACACTTAACGTTAGGGGGCAGGTGTAGAGATAAGCAACAAGACAATAATGCCATATTATATACAGAAACATTATAATTTAAAATGCTAATTAGAAGGGAAGAGGTCTTATCTATAGGACCAACATGCTCCAATAGAAACATTTCTCCACAATGATCCTAGACGTCAACGTAAGCGTGGTAAGCCCATTTACAGTAGAGTAAGCATAATATGAAACCGAGGCATCGAGACAATAAAATTTGTAAATTTCCATGCAACATAGAGCCACAAAACAGAGCTGTCTATCAGAGTGGTCTATTAAAAGACCATAGTCTTGATTATACAGTAAAGCCTAGAAAACAACAGACAAACATATAGATCAACCTAACCATTCCAATCTTCAAAAAATTCTTCATGACACAACTCCAAACAGTATGTCATTAATATCGGATGTCACAGAACAGAGCTGTTGAGTCTACCTTGTATTTGACTCTGCTGGTGGTCCATGATTGTTCTGCCCTATACTGTTGAACAAGGCGATCAATCTCGGCGACGTCTATCATTGGCGGGCACCTCCATTTCGCACCAATCCTCGCCACATCCGCTCCCTTGGCTCCAGGGATGGCAACGGCTTCGGTGAGCGGCTAACACTAGACATGGTGACCATGGTTGACAAAAAACATTTGCAACAATAGTCTCTTCAGCAAATTAAATTCTGCCTGATAGAATTTTCTATTAGAACAACAACGGTGATATCTTTGCAAAGTTTTTTGACACTAAATGCGCGAGCAACATAATAGGACACAAAATGCGATGGTTGACTAACTCCGACGGGTGTGGCAGCTGTTAGCAAGGAAACTCATCTCAGGCACAAAAGCTATTTGATGTATGACTATAAAACAAAAAAATAGAAGCTTGCTCGTCTTTGTTTTTTCAAGCAGAGCTCGCTCATGGTACGAATTGTAACTTGCTGAAGTTATTATAGCATTCATTATACACACTTGATTAGAGACAGGTGTACATGCAAGTAGCGAGATAATAATGTTGCATTAAGCACTCAGTTAAATATTTATATATAATAATTTCTATGCATCATCACTTGTATCGATATACAACAACAGTATAATGTCAAATGCTAATTTGAAGGTAAGAAGCCTTATGTACAACACCAATTTTTCAAATGCTAATTTGAAGGTAAGAAGCATTATGTATAGGACCAGCAAGCTCCAATAAGTAGATTTTACTAAAGAGACCGTACAAAGTTCTCATAAGGATGGACATAAGTTACCAAGTCAGTAACAATAGAGTAAGCATAGTATATATGGAACTTAGGCATCTCGGGGGAATATAAAAATTGGAAATTTCATTGTAACTTATGAAGTTATTATCATTCGTGACACATTAATTTTCATAGAACTAGTTCGCATAATGACACACTTGGTACACATTGCTGGCCATCCTGTTACCATTGCTGGCCATAACTTTTTGTCTCAGCCATTAAATCATGGACATATCATCGTTGTTAACACTAGTACCATTAATAAAGTTTAGCCTTGGGACACTTGAATTCTAAATGTTATGATTTGATAGCAAGTTCTCAGACCAAGAATGCAGCACCACAACCAATGGTACACACGGGGGATCTAGGACAAAATAATCGTTGCCACATCATACATTCTTGAATTATCTTTTTCATTAAATCCGAAAATATCAGTCTTTGAAATTTTAGAAACATTTACAAAGTTATTTGCTAGTTTCATATAGTACAAAGGACTCTACCAAGTTCAAAAGTTCAGTAAATATTTAGGTCTGGTATGGATAAAGATAGATGCATTCCAATTCATTAAAGACCTAAGTTAAATTTGTTGAGTAGGGAAACAACTTCACTTTGAGTAGATAAATAACATAAATTAATTTGGTGGACTGACATCCATCTTAATAAAAGAATTTCTTTAATGCCCCAAACTAAAACTAAAGGGAAAGAGAGTCTTATGGCATCGTTAATTGTTCTAGTTATTTTTGGAATATTTTTTTGTTGGTATTGTAATATATATTTAACATTGTATGTGAAATAACGAATTGAAAACAATGCATTCAGTGAAAACTATATCACAAAGTAAAAATATTTAGTATCAAAATGTCATGTCGGTTTATTGTCTTGGTACACATTAAGGGAACTAGGAGAAGAATAAGAAGATCAGTACAACAAATGGAAAGCATAAAAAGTTAAAGAAAAAGAAGACGAATATCAGCACAAGCGAGACATACACAAAAAGTGTTGTCTACACAGAAGTCCTCACCAATTAGGTAATGCAACATTTAAAAAAATTTCAAAAATTCAGTTTCTACTTCGTAGGTTGATTTACGACCGATTTAAGCATTTATGTTACATATTGCATTGTTAATTTCCTAACCCTAAATTCATTATTTGAATTCTACAAAACCATTCAACTATTAACTTCTGGATTAAAATTCGGAACCACTTGATCGTCTTAAAGAGCATGTCTTCATGTCATGAACCACTAGCTCATTCATGGTTATTTAAAACTATGATCACTCTGGTGATCCCCATTATGTTTGTACAAGCTATATCAACAATTCTATGTGTATATGCAAATTTAGCAGCAAAATGTGTAGGTAAGGGGAAACTAAGACTTACCCGTCAAAATAGGGACATATTTCTCGTCTTGGAGCACTGGTTTTTATAAACATGGCTTTCTCTAACTCATCCAAAAGCTGGAATATATCCGGCCCATTTTGAAGAATACATATCAATTTCACAGCTATAAATAAACAAAACCACTACACAAGCAGATGAATATAATCTGGTAGACGTAGTATATTTAATTGTGGAAAAACAAAGAAAAACACCCAATATGAACCTTGAAAACAAATGCTCATCCCTCTCATGTTATTCGGGTCTGGCATATGACTTTGCTCCTGTCTTTTCTGTGTTTGTTTTCACCAACCTCCCCGACCTGTTTTTGTGTATGTGTGTTTTTTTCTTGGTTTTAACGGTTTATTTTCAGTTTTTTCTATTTTATTTTATTTTATATCTTTATCCTTTTTATTTTTAAATCCATGCATTTTTTGAATCATGAGAGAATTTTTGAAAGTCCAGGCATATTTTTTACAAATTCATGAATATTTGAATTCTGGAAATATGTTTTGAGTTCGAAGAACAATTTTAGAATTCAGGAGTATATAGTGAGTGGAAAAACATTTATGCAGGAACATTTTTAAATTAATGATATATTTATATCCACATACATTTATTTATTTCGATAACACTTTTTGAAATGCTAGTATATTTCTAAATATTTTATTGTTATTTTAAAATCTAGGAACATTTTCAAATTCTGGGACGTTCTTTAAAATTATGGAACATTTATTATATTTCCTAATATTTTTCCAATTAACAGGAAAATCAAATCCAGCAACTTTTTTCAATTTTTGTTAAAAATGAAAAGTAGGAAAAAGAAAACCAAGAGGAGAAAAAGGAAAAAAATATATATATTCATATTTAGTGCCACCTTTAGCACTGCATTACTAGCTCGGTGGGTCTCGGGCCAGTAGCGCTAGCTCACCGCCTGCTCCGCTCGTGAATTGAAAACAATGTGCATGAATGTGTAAAAAACAGCTCAAAAAAAGAAATTATCGGTTGTTTGATATATTTGAAAAGTTCACTGACCTAAATATTTACAAATTTTTAAAAATGTTCTTGAATTTAAAAAAAATTACGAATATTTGCTATGAACACATTTGAAAAAATGTTCAAGATTTTGAAATTATCGTGATTTTTAAAAAGTTCATGATTTTGAAAAAAAATAAAGAATTTATAAATGTTCACAAATTCTGAAATCTCATGAATTTAAAACAAGAAAAAATAAAAAGGAGAAGAATAAAAAATGAACACGGAAAAAAGCCTAAAAGATAACTAATAAAGCACAAAGAAACAAGGAAAAGAAAAATGAGAAAAAAACGTCCAAAAGATTCTAGAAGCTTCCAAGAACCGGTGAAAAGGTAGCTTCCTGAGTTGGAAGATTTTGCTATCTCTGCGTGTGCAACCCCGCACAAAAAATAAAACTTTGTTGCTATTTTCTCTATGTCTTGTGGACCTGAATAAACTGCCTCCCTACGCAAAGCTTCTTCATCTCCAGATACGACCATCTTTATACCGGGGGGACGGGGGTTCATTGTAGCTGAGTGAATATTCTTGAGAGATCATGTACAGGTATAGGCGCCCAATGGCTCTCATCAAAGATAAAGTAGTCTTGAGAGAAGTGGACCGCCAAACTCAGACCGAGGACGTAAAGCTTCCTTCACATTTGCACATTTCCTGACAGAGCTTCTATGTGTGTGTCCCTGGCAATGGCGTACACCACACCGCCATGGTGGTCGCGCATCACGTACCGCACCGGCGCTCGTCGCTCTGAACTGAAAGCGCGCGGCATCAACATTGAACTTTACCGCTCGTGATGGCCTTTTTGACCCGGACTTAATTGGCGCGAATTAAAGACACGGTTCTTTCCTTTTCACATCATAAGTTGAGGTGAGCAGAGCACTCCCATCCCAAGCATGTTCAGCAGCAGGTCCCCCTCCGTCCACAACACTTTCATTTCTGAGATGCCACCAACACCCCTCAGTAGGTCCGTCCTTGGAGATTTTTGGCTAGCAGCAACAGAAGAAACCAGTCAGGCCAACTATGGGGTCTGTCTGATACAAACTATCCAAGTGTAGTGCAACTTATATTCATCAATCATCGTAACGTAAAATCCAAACTCTGGGTCTGAGACAACATCCGGCGCGCGCTCAAGCAATCAGGCGCCACGAGTGCACGCACGGAATAGGATGAGATGAGCACCATTCCATGTTCACATCTGCCAGGCAAAGCAGCAGCAAATGAGATGCTTAGGTACTTGCCACGCTTCCTCGGCAGGGGAGCGACTCTGAAATGTTTTCGTCAGATAACATAATAAGAAGCGTGTTAGCTAGCTAGTGTAATTCTTGTAGAATACTGACAGTGAGCAGTACAACACATTCAGAACACACAATGGCTGTGATGTTGAGCGATTTCGCGACATACCTCATGCTCATCTTAGCTACTAGTTACAGCTGACGTACATAGCAACAGTTAAGTGTAACTTGAAGAAAAGGTGTGCCTCGCTGCGCCGTTATAACTCGAGAATATGGATGTGGTAGAATGTTTTATCAGACGATGGCAATGATAATAAATATAGAGAATGTCTAAGATGTGGTGAACATCAACCATCTTCGCCTTTTTTATAAATGTGTACAATTTGAAAGAAAAACTTCACTTTGTACAACATCACAGTTTTAATAACAACTTTTAACAAAAGCCTGATGGCCAAACTGGATTTGGATGGTTCTTCCTCTGCACCCATTCCATGCCTCATTCACAAAAGGTCCTGAGACCTACCACCTCGGCCATCTTCCCATAAGCATTCGACAGATACTGCTGCTACCAATTCTGAGGTACAAGATCATGCAGTTCATGGCAAAGAAGCAGCTCATTTGAAGAGCATCTTGAGCTGCTCAATGGCGCGGATTGTAGTGAATGGTGCTCCTCTCCTCTCTATCTTCAGTGAATCACCGGGATGATCAACCGACGGACGACGGTGATGATGATATCTTGGAACATCACTGCCTTCGGTGAAGATCAACGGAATAGCATTTCTTGGACACAAATGACGGACAGGCTTCAAGCAAGCCGTACGAGCAGCATCCCTTTGCTGGGAAGAAGAGTCTGACCATTTATTTTTCCAACAGGCAGGTATCCTCCATGGCTCCAGCTCCATTCCCTTTGCTGAGAAGAAGAATCTGACCATTTGCATCTGTCTGCCACGTAAAGCAGCAGCAAATGGGATGTGTAAGTACTTGGCACGGTTCTGTCAGCCACGGTCAAAATAACTTGTCATATACTAATACCGAATGACCAAAATACTAACCATGGTATGAAGGTGAATAAGGCCTCACTGGATGTACTCATCACAGCAATTTCTGAGCGACTGGCTTTAGATATTCCTAGCTGCAGACTACGCTTCTGCTAGCCTAGCCTATGTGTCTGCTTCTTCTTCCTTAGCATGGCTCCAATGAGCATGGTAGCTGATTCTGAAACGTTTACAAGTCGGTCGGTTAACCTAATAAGAACATGTAGCCATCTTGCAGAGTTGCCAGTCGCTGGGGAGCCTATGTACCTCACATGAATGAGCCTTCTCCGGTGTTTTAGGTACACCCATTGCTGTAGTCATCGAGCAAGTGTGTAGGAGTCCTTGTGTACCGCCGCGAGTATGGGACAAATCGTGTTTCTCTCGGTGCCCTGGACTGTTCAGTGGCATCTAGACCTTTCTGCAGTTGCTCACACCTGCAAAATTGGACCAGTCGTTCCCTTAGCTGATTATACATACATAACGTCCTCTACTCAGAATACAAATGCATAATCCCTTGTTACCTTTGCAGTGCTGAGTTTTCGAAATAAAATGTTGTCAGCTGCATCTTGTGGCCTTTGGGGCTTAAGGAAATGATAATCTTGCTTGTTAGTTTGTCATTATGACCTGCACAGAGGAGTTGCTTGTTAGTTAGTACAAAAAGCATCATCTCTCCATGTGGATGTGATTGGCCCACTGTAATACTTGCACAAAGTCACAAACTCACAGTTTCAGGACGAATATGCAATATACCATCAGGCTGTACTACTACTCTCTATGATCCGAATTGAGTCCGTGCATGCACTGCTATGGTATATATGCAGGCTATTCTTGTGAAGACCCTATATGCCATTAAATTTCAGTAAACAACAACAGTTATGACAAAATGCTAAGGATACCTGGTATCAGTAGAATGTAGACTGGATTGAGAAACTGCAAACCTTGTCGGTAGCAAAACACTCCATAATTATGCCATGATGATCTTTTGATCCTTACAACTGAACTTTCGAGGTACACCATCAAGTCTTCATGGATTTTGGACAAATGTAAACACAAGTAGCTGAACAGCAAGTCAACAGAAATTACGAATGCGAGAACACCTAGAATTGGTAGCAATGTAGCAGTGTATGAAAAACTGGTCAGACCTTGATATCAGTAGCTTGACCCCAATGTTTCATTTATTCACTACTTACGCCAGTGATATTGTGACCGTGACACCCAAAATAGGCAAGTAGACTACCATGCCTTGATGAATGACAATAACCCAAATTTGCATGCAAAAAATAAAGAAGCCATAACATTGAACGAACACCTGCACAGAGAACCAAAACAAATGGTGATCATAGATTTCGTTGGTTACAAAATTTAGGAAGAAAAGAGAGGAGACTTGCAGCACACATTGGCTGATAATTACATTGCTTTTCTTGACTTGTACATAAGACAGGGGCATTGAAAAATGAATCTTGAACATTTCACTACAGGAGTAAATTTCCAGTTTATATGTTACTCACCAGATTTTTTGTACAGTAAGGAAGACGACGGCCACAAGACCCTTGGGTCATGCACGGTGGCAAATGTGTATGCATGTAAAGAGTTGAGCTCTAGAAAGATAGAAGAATGTACATGGGAATTCCAAGGCAGAGTCCTGCACAGTGGATAGGAACAAACGCAACAGTGTCATTAAGTAGGATTGCAGCAAAAGGGCAAGGTGGAAAACACAAGAAAGTATGTTTGTGTTACCTTGGATCAGTGTTGTATGATTCTTGGGATGGTTCCCACTAACCCTCTGCACTGCTGTTTTAGCTCCTCCGAGCAGTATCTAACATTTAGCTCTTGCAGTGATTTGGGCAGGTCATCACTGGGCAACGATGAGATAGCTGGACAGTCGCTGATTGATAGTATCTCGAGACTGGTAAGGTTGTGCAGCCTTGCAGGGAGTTGCTGAAGATTGTGGAAACTCCAAAACTCTAGTTCCTGGAGGGAGGAGAGGAGTTGAAGGGCGTCCTCTTGCTCCTTGCTGAAGCGCTCCACCTCTTTGGACCCATTCCCACGAAGTCCCAACTCGGAGAGGGAGGAGAGGAAGCTGCAGATGGGTGCAGCAAGGAGTCCCGCTGCATCATCCGTGCAGAGCTCCCGCAGTGTGGATGAAACAAGCTGTGTTTGCTGCTCTTCTCCTTCAACATCCTCCAACGCCCGTCTGGGATTGGGATCCCAACCAACAAAGAATCTAGGGCTGCCAAAGACTTTTAATTTGTTGAGCTGGCCCCCAGATGTAAGGAGAGACCGCAAGCCCTGACATTTCAGATCATGCCCGCAATAATTCAATTCTAATATGGTAAGAGAGGAGAGGCTTGAGAGGGGCTCAAGTGTCCCCATGCCTTCCACACTCCTAAGCCCCAGGAATTGCAAGGAGGAAGGAAAAAGTTGACGGAAAAACGAAATAGCTGATGTTGTTTGTTGTAGATCCACCCCCACTATGTTTTCTATGTATTCTATTTCCAATTTGGAGAGCCTTGGGAGGTGGGGGAGGAGCTTTATCAATTCCTTCCACTAGTACCATTTAAGTCATTCATCCTGATATTCTCAACGGGGAGTTGCCATTCGAAATCACCTTGACCTCCTAGTGGTCCAACCAGGGCATCTGAACTAAATACAATCAATGTCTTCAGCGAGGTTAGCATCAGAAGGTGCTTCAACTCAAGAGGTGGGCACCTACCGAGTGTCAGCTTCTCAACACCTGCTTCTTTATCCAGAACTAACACTTGGTCTAAACTATGTAGATCACCCTCTCCATTAATCGTCAATTCTACCCCATCAGATGATTTTGAGTATTTAAACAAATGTAGTAGCTTCACATCTGATAAATGGAAATGGCACAACCTTTCAATCCAGGAGATGGGAGTCACTGACAGGAATTTTGGGCAGTTCACAATTACAAACTCTTGTAGTTTGGGAAACCAATCTGGGAAAACAATATGGTTTGAAGAAGGCAACCACAAGAATTTCGGGCAATTCATAATAAATAGCATTTGCAAAAGAGGGAACATATGAGCATGTGGTGGCGACAGGTCTCTACCCAAGGCAGACTCTTGTTCAGCTGGACAAACCCATTTTTCAAAACTCTCTAGGCCAATGAGTTCAAGCTTTATTAGCATGCAAAAGCTTTTTTCTATGATAAACTCCTTTGGTGTGCCAATATGCTCCAACCTTAATTCACGAAGATCCCACGCCTTCCCTAGAGAAGGGAAAACCTCCCAAGAAACACCAGAAAGATAAAGAGACTGTATAGCTTCAATAGCGAACTCATCACCCAGCCATGTTGGACAAGAAGGGCCTCCATGCCCTCTAATGCACAATACTTGAAGATCTCCATGTGGTTGAAGTCTCTCAAGAACCAATGCTTCCAAACTAGGGTCAACATTAGATCGCTTACTATCCCAATCCAATGTTAACCTTCTCAGGTAGTTTTTCTCTATCAGTTTTACTTGAGCCGCTTCTTCTTTTGTATGTATTTTGTGAAGGTTATACATTCCAAGCTCCCTTAGCTTGGTCAAAGTCTCTAGTTGCTTTGGTTCAAATCCTTCACTCTTTTTGTTGACTTGAAATACCTCTAACTCTTCTAAGTGTATAAGTTTTCCCACATTATAAATATCATAACATTGCTCATCTATTGTGGTATACAAAGGACCGGTTTTAAAACAATCAATTGGAGTATAAAAATGGCACAATTTGGCAAGGTTGCTCATGTCTTCAGGCAAATCATGACTACCATACCATGACTCAAGATCTAGAACCCTTAAGTGGTAAAGTTTAGACATGTTAGGTGGTAAATGTATCTGTCTGTCCCATGTCCCTAGACACAGGAATCGTAGGTGGACAAGTCGTGAGAAGTTATGCAACATGCATTCCACTGGATACATCATGTTGGGCAAATAAAGAACACGAAGAGAATTTGCTTCCCCAAAAAAATCACCAAATACCTTGGCAAAACTTTTATCTATTTTTCCAAATAACATCAAACTTTGCAAATGTTCAACCTTCAATCTTGTTTTCAGTTCTTTCAGTTCACTCTTTAATTTTTGGCCAGACACTGCATCATATTCACCTAAGTCCTCTATGCTTATAGATAAGTGATGGGTCGATGGCTGAACTTCTACTGACTCAACATTAGGGAGACGTAAACTAAGACAATCATGCGATGCAACCTTCAATGCCAAATCATGCAGTAGGTCATGCATAACGTACCGCAGACCTGCATAAGTTTCCTCTTCTCTGAAAAATCCATGGATTACTAACTCATTTAAATTGCTCAAACCTATATCTTCCAATGTTTGGTTTTGACCACCAGGTATCAAAATATCTAGTCCTGTCCATAGGCCAATGAGCTGGTGGCTTGTGACACAATAATCTTCAGGAAACAATGCAGAATAGGCGAAACATTGTTGCAGATGGAAAGGGAGAAAGTCATAGCTAAGCCTTAAGGCAGGCATAATTCCATTGTTATCGGTCTCCCATTCTTTACTTTTTAGCACCCTTTTCCAATGATGCAAACTAAGTTCTTTACTGAGTACTCTACCAACAGTTTTTGCTGCAAGAGGGGATCCCTTTAGTTTTTGGATTATCTTATCTCCAGTCTCAAGCAGAAAATGTTTATCCCTTGCACACTGCTCATCGCCAAAGACAAATGCAAAAAATAACTTTCTAAACTCTTCAGATTCTAAACCGTTCAATTGTATTGAATGACCTGTTTTAACCTTCTGTGCTATTGCTTGAAACCGAGTTGTGACTAGAATTGTGCAACCCTTTTCTTGTGATTGATTGAGTATCGACAGTAGATTTTCCCAGTCATCCCCATTACTAATCTGCCATATATCATCCAATACAAGTAAGAACCTTTTAGATTTCAATCTTTCTTCAATCAACTCTTCAGTTGTACTGCCCTCCTTTTCATTTTCAACTGCAGGGGTACATGTTTTAATTTGTTCTAGCACCTTATCCAGACTGAAATTGAGCGACACACAAATCCAAATCATGACTGGAAAATAATTCTTCACTTGTTGGTTGCGATATATGTGTTGTATCAGAGTTGTCTTCCCCATCCCCCCGGGACCAACAACCGAAAGCACAGTTAGACCCTTGTCACAATATTGACCCTTGGTGATATCATGTATGATGCTATTCATGACCCAATCCCTCCCATACAGTTTTGGCTCATCAATTCGACCTTTGGTGATGGGACGACTCAAGGCAATGTTTGGGACAGTTCTAGGGCTACAACATTGCAGAATTTTGCTAACCTCATTACGCATAAGTTGCAGTTTCTCTACAATGCCCTTCACCCTTTGAGAGAAATTCACCCTATTAAACTCAAGCTTTGGTGTTTCTTGTGCATTGCTGCAATTGTCATCGTGAACATGGGGGTGTGGGGAAGATGAGCCATGGAGGAATTTACCGAGCTTGGGCATGCGCCTGCTGGCCTCCTCATCAGCCTGATTGGCCTTTGGCGCTGATGAGAAATCACCACGTAACCTCTTCTTACCATGCTGTGAAGCACAATAATTAACATGTTGTCTTGCATCTTGTTGTCGGTGATCACCAGCATTGGCACCAAACCAGTACGCAGACAAAGATGCTAGTTGTTTGCCAAGAGCTTTGGCGATGTGATGAGCATTGACGACAAGGTTGTGGACACCACTCTTGCCTTGCTGTTCAGCAGCATTGTACGTGCCATGGAGCTCATCGTGGATGCGGAAGTAGTCCAGCTCATCCAGCAAGTCTTCGGCATTGTGTGCTGAATCCCGCAGCTTCTGCAGCAGTATCTCCATGGCTGGGCCACCGAGCTCCTTGAGAGCAGCTTGTTCGAGCATGGCTTTCACTAGCAGCAGTTCCGTACTGAGGGCCTCAATGTTGAGACCAAGGTTCCTGCTACCTGCCCAAGCCTCTAGCAGACCATCCGTGACGGGGGCTAGCGCCTTGCCCACCACCCATTGCGCCGCACTGAGGGCCGCGTCTGACATCCTCTAATTGACGGACTTGCTGCACCTGCATCGATCCAGGAACCGAAGGGAAGTCATTAATTCATAGATTTTCTGTCACCAATCAAAATTCAAAAGTGATCAATCCTGGCTGCAAGTTAAAGGAGAAGAGTGTGCACTACTTACTTACGTTGGCACGCACTCACGCACGAGGTGCCGGTGATGGATGCCGCCTGGCTAGTGCAAAAGGGGGGTTGAGTCGTTGCAGGAGGTCTTGAGGAACACCTTACCTTACATATACACGAGAGGAGAGGAGAGATAGGGAGATATGTAACCAGTGGCTGCTGTGTAAGGGGATGAGGATAGTTTGCTTGACTTGACTTAGCTTACCACACATGCAGCTCACTTGGTTTTTCAGAGTGGAATGTGAATGAATCCTATCCTATGGCTGATTGAAGATAAGCAAGAATTGTCTCCCACAGCAACGGGTCGTAGATGTATGGCTGGACGTACCCGGCCTGCAGATATCTTTCTGGGCAGCTAGATGTATGCCATTATGAATTTCTTGGCTTGTATTGATAGCTACATGTAGGACTAGGCAAAATAATTTTCGTAGACTTGTCTGAACGCGTGATTTGCACGCATTTATCTATAATGGCAATTACTTGTATCTCTATCTGTGAAACCTTAGGAACCCTATATATGGCTGATTGAAGATAAGCATTGCAGGAATTGAAGGTATGACAAGAGTAATTGTCGCCAACAGACAGCAACGGGAGGGCCGCAGACGAACATATATATGGCTGATATCTTTCCTGACTTGTCGTCGATAGCTACATGCATGACCAATTGACCATTACTTGGTACTAGTTTCCATGGATGCACCTAGAAGGACGGGCGGAAGGAGACGGGACGGCTACTGAGTTGTTGGGCGGTCACTATAGTATACAGGTAGTGGAGGTAGATAGGTCGCAGTGGAACGAACCTCATGGGAATAAACACAAGCACCTGGTGGGCAGGCGGACGAGGAGTGACCAGGGGACGCTTGCTTCCAGACTCCAGAGGAGAGGATCGAGGAAGCTCCCAGAGGAGGCTTCGTCCTCGCCCGCCGCTCGGTGCCTCCTCGCCGTCGCCGTCTGCTGTTGCCTGTTGGAGTTGAACTCGTCGGCGGCAGAGCTGCAGAGCAGAGGAAAGGAGGAGGAACGGTGGGTCGGATCCATGGTGGCGGTGGGCTACTCCCTCCCGTGCTGCCGCAGGGCCGATGTGGTACATGGGCTGTACGACCGGCCCCCAACATGATCATTTTTAAGAAATCAAAAAGTTTTTTTAAAAAGTTTGGTGAACATTTTTAGACAAAGGTGAAGGTTTTTCTTTAATACTAGGGGAATTTTTATAATAAAATAAAATCAAAAACGAAAAGAAAAACCAAACAAAACAAAAAAAACGAAAAACGGGTAAAGACGGTAGAGAAAAGCCGTGACATTTACACGCGATGAGCCGCAATTGGATTTGCTTTGGTCGCTCGCACTGCCATTCCAAGGGCTATGAAGAGAGCGCCTACATATGACCTGAGTTGCAGGTGGTGATCTAGCCAGAGAGCGAGCAACATGTTTTGTTGGAGTGATGTGGCACGAGTTGCCGTGGGGGATGACAGATGTTTTTTCTGTCAAGGTATCTGATTAGCATGGAAAACCTTCAGAGGAGCCAGCGGCCAACAGTCACTTCAATGAGCTAGTCCAATGTACTCCCTCTGTAAACTAATATAAAAGCGTCTAGATCACTACTTTAATATTCTAAACGCTCTTATATTAGTTTACGGAGGGAGTAGCATGCATGTCCAAAGTGTCATCCGGCAGGGCAGATAGCGCGAATAACTTGGCAACAATTATTCGTGCATGCACATAGTGTTGCTCATAATGCACGGTGTAGGACTAAAAGTAGCATTCAACTATACAATTCCTAGAGTAGCTTAGGCCCACATCTTCACATAGACTGTTTCCTCACATAAAGCCGTTACAGGGAAGCTGTTAAATCGTCACTAAAATTATAGACCACACTGTAATCATTGTTTTCCCACTGGCGCACCCAGGCTCGACGCCTATGTACCCTTTTTTTTGCGGGTGAAAAAAAACCCTGAGAGGCTGTAATGGCCACTCTGTTGTGCACATGGTTTGTGTACGAGAATTTCCAAAAACCCCTGCTTCTATTGATGCAATGATGCGCAAACATTTTGCGTATTCGAGAAAGAAAATAGATCTAACTAAGTCCATGCCCACACATGATTAGATATAGACAAAGATCCTGTGTGTTTTTTTCAAATTTGCAACATTTATTAAGTTTAAGTTACATTTTTCAAATTTGCGAGTATTTTGCAAAATACATAAAATTTTATCACATTTTTAGTTCATAAACATTTTTTAAAATTGATGAGTATTTTTTAAAATTCACAGTAATTTATAAATTCTAAAGTATTTTGAATATTTGTGATTTTTTTATTCTTGAACATTTGTTTAGTCAGAAAATATTTTTGAATTGGTTTATTGTGAATGAATGTTATTTTAAAATTCATGAAATTTTTAAATCTCCGAATAGTATTTAAATATATTTTATTAAATATAACATTTGTAACAAAAGGCCAAACTACATCAGGAAATTACGGGATCATGAAGATCACATATCCTATTTGCCGCTCAGGTTTTCTGCAGGCCTGTGGGCTGTGACGTTGTGTTGTGGGCTTGTGGCACATGAAGATCACATATCCTATTTGCCGCTCAGTTAGTGCAATTGTGTCTCAAAAAAAGTTAAAGTGCAATTGGTAAAAAGCGCACCCCCCTCAGTACTTATGTTTTGAATGGCCGTTCCATGATCGCAAGCATGAGCGGAAAGCTCCTGATTTTGGGAAGCTTCCACCAGTTTATTGTTAGTTTTCTAGTTTGGTTTTTACGGTTTTATTTGGTTTACCTTCTCCTTTTTTTTTACGTTTTTCCCTTTTCATTTTTAATTATTTTCTTCTTTTTATCGCCAGTTTTTTGTTTGGAAATGTAGCTTCTCCCTTCTTTTACATTTTTGAAATTCGGAAACTTTTGCAAATCCAAGAATTGTTTCTTTTAAAACACGTGACTTTTTTTGAATTCGCCAGTATTATTTTCAAAATATGAATATATTCAAATCCACATTTTCCCAACTTTCAAACCTTTTTAAAAAATTCAGAACTTTTCTACAACTCAAGAACTTTTTTAAAATTGATGAACTTTTTTTAACTCATGAACTGTTTCCTTCAAAACACGTGAAAATTTTTAATCCACGTTTTTTCTTGAAAAGATTGAATATATTCAAATCCACAAAATATTTCCAAATTTATGGTTCTTATTTAAAATTCCTGGAATTTTTTTAAAACTCATGATTTTGTTATAGATTTGTTGAATCTTTTTCCAAATACGTGAAATATTTTTTAAAAAATGATGAAATGTTTTTAAATTTCCAAAATAATAATCAAAATCCATGAACTTTTTTCAAATCGACGATTTTTTTTTCAAATCAGCAAAAAAAATCCAAGATCGTGAAACCTTTTTTGAATTTCCCAATTCGTGGTTTTTTGCAAAAAAGAAATTTAGAAAAGGGGTATTACCCTAGCCTCTGCATCAGAAAGATGCATACGGCTCATATTATTAAAAAACAAAATGAGTCACAAAGTCTCCAATATCTGAAAGGTCGAAAAGAAAACAAGCTGCTCAAACGAGCCTAATCATGAAGCCACAACCGGCTGGCAAATAAAATAGAAGCACTACATGCCTATCCTATTACATGACCGCCATCCAAACCGGTTGAAAATAACCCGAGCTACCATCTCCCATCGGGTAGACGCAGTAGCCAAACGCCCCCTGGCCTCCGTGGGAGTGAGTAGCGACCACATACGGATCAATGCTGTGGCCCTGAAGATAACCTGCAAAAAATGAAAGTTCGTTGCTCTGTTAAAAACCAAATCATTTCTGCAGTTCCATACTGCCCATAACAAGGCACACACGCCAACACGAATGTGTCTTGCTACATCCAAGTTCACCCCATCAAGCCATGTTCCAAATAACATATTGATAGAGGTAGGTGAAGTAATATTAAAAGCAATATGAATCGAACGCCAAAGAATCTTAGCCAGTGGACAATCTAGAAAGACATAAATATATTTGAAGTTGCAATATTGATAGAGGTATGTGGTTTTTTGCAAATGCATGAATATATTTGAAGTTGCAAGGCTAGGGCATGAAGCAAGCCAGCTGAGATGAGCAGCATTCTTTCTTGTGCTGAGAAGAACACAAGCTGACCATCTATTTCACCAACAGCTGAGATGAGCAGCTACGTACCCTCCGTTCCATGTTGACGTCTGTCGGGCAAATTAAGCAGCAGCAAAGGAGTGAGAAGACCCAACTACGTATTCCCGTTGGGTCATATATTTTGGAACGGAGGGAGTTCGGAAAACTAAACCACTCACACATTAAACCACCAAGCACCTAGGTGAAATTCAGAGGATGACCGCAAGAGAAATATATAGCGGATTAAGGGCACGCAGCATTTACCTCTAAGATAGATCCGGGGTTGGTTTTATACCCATTACAACCAGTGAAAGGTAATCTTAACTTTAACACTAATAAAGCAAAGCAGCTGAACAAGGAGGCAGTAAATAAAGGTAATTAAGATCAGACGGTCGACGTTGAGCCCGCCAATCGACTGCGTGCTGGGTGTCAATTTCTTTAGTTAACAGCATGACAGGTGTCGATTTCTTCAGTTAACAACAGAATGTGTCGATTTCTTCAAAAGATGCAGTCTCGTTGTTCCTGACAAGGAGGGAGATGTGCAAGTAAATGGCTCGGTTCTGCTACTGCCGGCCAGGGTTCAGAATATTTTCTACTACATTAAAAGCGACGGACTGCATATTAAAGTTGTTTATCACAAGCGACAATATAAAGTGACGTTCTTTTATATTAAGATTTTGTGCATCCAAGCATAAAAGCGCATGACAACCTCTGCTTCCCTATGCGAAGGGCCTATCTTGTGCTTTTATCCTCTACCCTTATACAAGAGTCATGGTGATCTTCACCGTTCTTTTTTACACTTTTTCTTTTTGGCAACCACTATGTGGTGGAGAGATCCAGATATATATACCCACTTGGATATAGGTTATCATAAAACATTATTGTTGACATTACCCTTCAGGTAAAAGATTGGGAGGCAAAACTTTAAGCCCCTATCTTTCTCTGTGTCCGACTGAAACTTTGAACCCATAAGTATCACGTGAGTGTTAGCAATTGTGAAAGGCTAAATGATATTTGAGTATGTGGACTTGCTGAAAAGCTCTTATATTGACTCTTTCTGATGTTATGATAAATTGCAATTGCTCCAATGACTGAGATCATGGTTTGTTAGTTTTCAATGAAGTTTTTGATTCGTACTTTACCTTGTGAATGAAATGTTACTTTGGCATAAGAAATTATATGACAACATATGTTGTTGTTCTAAAGATGATCATGATGCCCTCATGTCTGTATTTTGTTCTTATCGACACCTCTATCTCTAAACATGTGGACATATTTCTCGATTTCGATTTTTGCTTGAGGACAAGCAAGGTGTAAGCTTAGGGGAGCTGATACGTCCATTCTGCATCATGCTTTTATGTTGATATTTATTGCATCATGGTACACATTATGGCACACTACTTATGCCTTTTCTCTCTTGTTTTACAAGATTTACATGAAGAGGGAGAATGTCGGCAGGTGGATGATGTCAGCTTGAACTACGTCAGTATTTCCCCAAAGAGAAAGGGATGATGCAAAATAGCGACGGTAGGTATTTCCCTCAGTGATGAGACCAAGGTTATCGAACCAGCAAGAGAACCACACATAGCATGTGCAAAAAAGTAGAGAGGGTTACAACAAAAACTGGATGCACTTCGTGTACAATCTGGACAATCTCTTATGAAGTATCAGGGTTTCGGACGAAAACACATCTGTTACACCGGCTATTCAATATTTTAATAACTTAGTACAACTCCAGACTTTTTTTGCGTTCATATGCATAATTCAAATCCATATCATCAACTTTAAACCCTTTTTGACATAATTTGCTATTTTCGATGTTTTTACTGATTTGTTTTCAGAGCTAAATCACCGTGAAAGTGAAAAGCACTACAAAATGAACTCTAAAAGGTTGAAACTTGGCAAGGTATTATCATTTCACCCGCATAGCATGTGCAAAAAAGTAGAGAGGGTTACGGCAAAAACTAGATGCAGTTCGTGTACAAACTGGACAATCTCTTAGGAAGTATCAGGGTTTCAGACGAAAACTCATCTATTACACCGGCTATTCAATATTTTAATAACTTAGTACAACTCCAGACTTTTTTGCGTTCAGATGCACAATTCAAATTCACGTCATCAACTTTCAACCCTTTCTGACATAATTTGCTATTTCCGATACATTTACTAATTTGTTTTCAGAGCTAAATCACCGTGAAAGTGAAAAGCAGTACAAAATGAACTGAAAAATCACTACAAATATGAATATAATGATAAAACACACTAATATTAAATATAATAAACTCTAAATACAGCAAAAAACTATTCACAAATAAATAGAAGAAAATATATAAACCACAAAAGAAAAAACTTATATGAAAAAAATTATTTCCGCACTGCCCAGTGGGCTTTCTCGTCCTTGGACGTGCATATGCAGGCCCATAAGGCCCAACAGGCTCACAGGGCAGCGCGGCAAAGTTAGGCCCACAGGCCTGCATTATATAGGAGCTCGAGGGAGCAACCACAGCTGGGTTTATAAACCAGTGCGGCTGTCCTTCGCTCGGCGAGGTGGGACTAAACAATGAGCAGCGCGGAACGGGAGCGCACCTCCTTTAGTACCGGTTCATGGCTCAAACCGGTACTAAAGGGTGGGTCTTTAGTACCGGGTTGTGCCACGAACCAGTACTAAAGGGGGTCGCTTCCCGCCGCTTCGCCTGGCAAAACTTAACCTTTAGTACCGGTTCCTGTCTCCAACCGGTACTAAAGGCCTCCCATATATAACCAGCACTTACGGAAATTTTCAGTTATCATCCATCTTCGTCGCGCCCCGTCCCCACACGCGCCGCCCCCGTCACCGCCCCCGTCGCCGTCGTCGCCGCCCCCGTCCGTGCGCCGCCCCCGACGCCGTCGTCGCTACGCGCCTCCGTC
>NC_041383.1:53908924-53915706 GCF_002162155.2 Triticum dicoccoides
CGCCAGCGGCCTCCTGCACATGCACACACACAGAGACAAAAACACGCGCCTCTAGTTCTACCATTATGTGAGTTTCTCATGCCATATTTATGTTGATATTGTTTTTTCAAAAACAGTTGACAACTAATTTCTATTGATAGCTTATTTCCATTCAAGCAAACATTTCCAGCGCTTGGTAGCCAGGGCCGTCCACTGTCCTAGGGCTAAACTAAACTGCGAGAAAATAAGTCAATCATGGCTTGAGGATCTTGATGCTGTCAAGAGAAATTATTTTCCTAGACTTGCAAATCTTAGTACTCAAAACGTGCGACCAATAGTGTTTGTATCGAACTACGGTCACATGTATTTAGGAAAGATGGTAAGATTTTTACAATTTGTCCTCAGTGCATCTTTTGCATACATTATTTTTTAATCTAATTAAACTTCATGTTGCTAAGTATGATACTATACGATGTTCTCTTCAACAGGGTCTCCCAATGATAGTTGTGCCTCAGTGGATCTTGACTAACGGTCGCATGCCAATTGTTAGCTTACAGCCAAGACATCCTACATTGCACACGAGTGCATTCAGGATTTCTAGAACCGAGGAATGCTTAATAGTGAAAGACTGGAGCAAAATTGTGAATGATCGCAGAGAAGTACTAGGAGTCAACAAGCAGAAGCGCAACCCACGATTAGGAGACAGGTTCATCTGCATGCTCCAATATGATGAATCAGGAGAGCTACACATGTTCTATGCCATTTTACCTGAGAGAGAGAGAGAGCAGCAGGAGTGATTAGCATGCTCTTAGTACTTGTCCTCTCATGTTCGTGTTCTTTGTCCTGAACTTAATCTCAAAGAGTGATCATGTTGAACTCGATGATATCTTTCCTTCTGGTACAAAGTGAATGTTTCTTCTTTAAGCTGGTATTGGTGGTGATTAGATAGCGGTAATGACTATGATGATTAAATAGTGGTAATGACGACTATAATGATTTTTAGCTAGCTAGTATACCGTTAACTTGTTGGTGATGATATATATGATGTAATAGTTTTTATATTAATATGATGATAATAAGTTATTATATCATTTATGAAAGAAACCGCAGATTAGTTTCAACTGGATGAATCCTAGCTAGCTAAGTGATCAAGTATATGCCATATCCATATTAATTACATGCTCACCTAATATAAGTGATCAAGTAATATATATGGATATGGCATATATACTTTGATCACTTAGCTAGGATCCATGCATGCATCCAGTTGAAACTAATCTGCGGGTACTTTCACCTAATGATTTAACAACTCATTATAATGTAAAAACAATCTCTAAATTAAATTGAAAACACAAAACTAAAGGAAAAATTTAAAAAAAGAACCCCCCCCCGAACATTTAGTACCGGTTGGTGTTACCAACCGGTACTATAGGTCTCCCCGCACCCGGCCCTGGCTCGTGCCACGTGGTGGCACTTTAGTGGCCGTTTGTGATGAACCGGCACTAAAGGGTGGGGACTAAAACCGGTACTAAAGGGGGGGGAGGGAACTTTAGTCCCCACCCTTTAGTGCCGGTTGCACAACTGGCACTAAAAGCCCTTACGAACCGGTGCTATAGCCCGGTTCTGCACTAGTGTTATATAGGCATCACGTATAAGATTAGTAGACCGACTCCTGCCTGCATCTACTACTACTACTCCACACATCGATCACTATCCAGCATGCATCTAGTGTATTAAGTTCATGAAGAAATGGAGTAATGAATAAGAACGATGACATGATGTAGACAAGATCTATTTATGTAGAAATAGACCCCATCTTGTTGTCCTTAATAGCAACGATACATACGTGTCGGTTCCCCTTCTGTCACTGGGATCAAGCACTATAAGGTCGAACCCATCACAACACACCTCTTCCCATTGAAAGAAAAATCGATCTAGTTGGCCTAACTAAACCAAATATTCGAAGAAGAAATGTGAGGCTATAAGTTATCATGCATATAAGAGATCAAAAGACTCAAATAACTTTCATGGATAAAAATATAGATCTGATCATAAACTCAAAGTTCATCGGATCCCAAAAAAACACCAGAAAAAGAGTTACATCAAATAGATCTCCAAGAGACCATTGTATTGAGAATCAAGAGAGAGAGAGAGAGGAAATCATCTAGCTACTAACTACGAACCCGAAGGTCTACAATGAACTACTCACGCATCATCGGAGAGGCACCAATGAGGATGATGAACCCCTCCGTGATGGTGTCTAGATTGGATCTGGTGGTTCTGGAACTTGTCGCGACTAGAATTGATTTTTGTCGACTCCCCTAGGGTTTCAAGAATATTGGGGTATTTATAGATCAAAGAGGTGGTGCGACTAACACCGAATAATGCACCACAAGTAGGATTTAATTTCATTGCATAACTATTGACTTTCGTTCTTGCATAGGGAATCACAAACCTTAACACAAATATTCTTACTAAAGCATAATTACTCATCAACATGACTCACATATCACTATCATCATATCTCAAAACTATTACAAAGAATCACGTTTATTTTGTCCAATGATCTTCATGGAAGTTTTTATTATATCCCTCTTGGATATCTGTTACTTTGGGACTAATTTCATATGTTGCTTTTGATAGCTCAAACAAATCTGAGTGAAGAACATGAGCATAAAAGTTTCTTCTCTCAAAATAATTTAAGTGAAACAAGAGAGAATTTCTTAAAAAAATTACTAATTCTCAAATAAATCTAAGTGAAGCATGAGAGCATTTCTTCAAAAATAATAAAGGACACCGAGCTCAAAAAGAAATAAGTGAAGCACTAGAGCAATTCCATAGCTCATAAAGATTTAAGTGAAGCATAGAGAGCAGTTCTAACAAGTCATAGCATAATTTTGGCTTTCTCAAATAAGTGTGTCAAGCAAGGATTCATTACTTAAAACAAAAAGCAAAACAAGCAAAGACTCATATCATACAAGACGCTCCAAGCAAAATTCATAATATGTGACGAATAAAAATATAGTTTCAAGTAAAATACCGATGGTTGTTAGAAGAAAGAGGGGATGCCACTCGGGTTGTCCAACAGCATCGTCGAAGCCTTCTACGTCATCTATGCCTAGTCATTTGCCGCAGGTCATCGCCGAGGCGTCGTTTTGATCCATCATCCCCAACTAGATCGCCTCGGCCGTCGCTTGATCCGCAACCACCGCGGCCCCCCTGACCCCCCCGAGGCCCGAGCACGCCACACCAATGCACCCGCTGTGAGGCCCTGTCTCCTTCCCCTCTCTCTCCCATGTGGATCCATCACTGTTGCCGCCGCCGCTGCTCCCTATGTTGTTGCGTAATGTTGCAGCTTCTCGCCCTGTTGTCACTATGCGCTGCCGGTGCTGATTCTGCTTCTGCTGGTACCTGCTGCATGTGGTGTCGCCTCTCCAGCCGTGACCCGCTGCCCCCACTGCTCGCCCGCCATCGCCACTGCCGACCACACCCATGGCCATGGCCGTCCCTGCCCCTGTGCACCCGCATCTGCGCCTCACCTTCGGCCGGCCGAGCCCGCTTTTGCCGAGCCGGCCCCACGACCGTGCCACTGCGCCGCTGCTAGCCGTTGGTAGCCCATGCCTTGCACTGTCGCTTGCTGCATGCTACTGGCGATGCTGGCTTCAATCGCCGCTGAACCCACGTGCCTGCTGTCCCATGCTCGCGAGCCCGCCCGCCGTGGCCTGGACGTGCTCAAGCTGTTGCCGCCGCCCCTATTCTCAGCCGCCCACCACCTATTGTGCCGCTCTCTGCCCCTCCCTGGCCTCGCCTCCGCCTAGCCACGCGCATCCCCGCCTCGCTACTCGTCGCCCCTGGCCGCGCCCCGACCCCCCTGACCTCTCCGGCCCGCACCACCCTTCTCCGACCGAGCCCCGTCGTGGCTCGCCGTCGGCCGTGCCATTCTTAGTGTGTGCGTGCATGCGCAGAACCCCCACCCTATGGCCGGCTATGCCCTGGCCAATGGGGCCGGGCCAAAAAAGGAGAAAAAAAGAAATGGTATAAACTAAATAAATAAAGAAAAGAAAAGGGTTGAAAATTGATGATATGTCTTTGAATGGTTCAGATTGAACGCACAGAAAGTCTGTAGTTAAAATATTAAAAAAATGAAATCCCTTTGTAAGAGATGAGTTTTCGTTCGAAACCCTGATACTTCGAAAGAGATTATCCAGTTTGTACCCGAAGTGCATCCAGTTTTTGCTGTAACCCTCTCAACTTTTTAGCACATGATATGTGGGTGAAATGATGATACCATGCTAGGTTTTAACCTTTTCAGAGTTCATTTGTAGTGCTTTTCAACTTTAGGGTCATTTAGCTAAAAAATATTAAATGCATTAAAAATTGCAAATGAAGTCAGAAAAGGGTTGAAAATTGATGATGTGTCTTTGAATGGTTCATATTGAACGCACAAAAAGTCTGGAGTTAAAATATGTTTAAAAAATGAAATCCCTTTGTAAGAGATGAGTTTTCGTCCAAAACCCTGATAAATCATATCCAACTCTAACACTTTCCAGCAAGCCTATGAAGGAATTACTCACTCCGGCGATGAGCATCATGAATTGGTCATGGATAAGGGTTGGTGATGATGATGGCGACGAATCCCCCTCTCTAGAGCCCCGAACAGACTCTAGAACAAACTTCTTGATGAAGATCAGGACGTGGTGGTGGCTTCGTATCGTAAAACATGATGAAACTTCTTGTCTTATTTTTTCTCGGGAAGATAGTATTTGATGCCTATATACATGATCATTTATATGTCTTCGTCATATCTACTTATCCAGACGCTTTTTCCCTTGATTTAGACTCTAATTTGCATGATTTGAATGAAACTAACCCCGACTGACGCTGCTTTCAGCAGAACTATCATGGTGTTGTATTTGTGCTAAAATAAAAGTCCTCAGAATCGGGCGAAACTTTTTCGAAATTTTTGTGGAATATATAAAAAATATTGGAGCAAAGATCCACCAGAGGGGGGCCACTAGTTGCCGACAAGGCAACAGGCTGCGGCCAACCCCCCTGGGGCGCCATGTTACCTTGTAGGGTCCACGTGGCTCCATTGACCCTAATGTCAAGTCTATAAGTCGGAGACAAGTAGACCGAGTCCTACCTGCATCTACTACTATTACTCCACAATCGACTGCTATCCAGGATGCATCTATGGTATTAAGTTCATGACAAACAAAGTAACGCCTTAAGCAAGATGACATATTGTAGGAAAAGTAAACCCAATCAATATGAATAAACCCCATCGTTTGACTCTTAATGGCAACAATACAAACATATGTCGTGTCCCCTTCTGTCACTAGGATATAGAGCACCGCCAGATTAAACCCACTACAAAGCATGAATTACGAGTTTATGATCAGATTATTCGTTGCAAGTAATTGAGTCTTTTCTGAACTTTATTATGCATGATTATGATAGCTTTGTATTTTTCTATGATGTATCTGTTTGGTTTGGCCAACTAGATTGATTTGTCTTCAGTGGGACAGATACTTTGTAATGGGTTCGGTCTTGCGGTGCTCTATATCCCAGTGATAGAAGGGGCCAAGACACGTATTTCTACTGTTGCCATTAAGGTTAAAATCACGGGATTTATTCATATTTATTGGGTTTACTTTGTCTACATCATGTCATCTTTCTTAAGGCGTTACTTTGTTTGCCATGAACTTAATACCATAGATGCATGCTGGATAGCGGTCGATTGGTGGAGTAATAGTAGTAGATGCAGGCAGGATTCGGTCTACTTGTCATGGACGTGATGCCTATATGTGTGATCATTGTCATGAATAACATCATAACTATGCACATTACTATCAATTGCCCAAGAGTAGTTTACCCACCGCATGCTTTGTCTTCGAGAGAGAATCCTCTAGTGAAACCTATGGCCCTCGGGTCTACCTTTATCATATATAAAAACAGAAAAATACCTTGCTGTAATTTATTTACTTTTATTTTATTTTGAAATTTATCTATCTATCACTACTAGAATTAATCCTAGCAAGTAACGAGTTCATGGGGCTTGACACCCCTTTTGCCCACATTGGGTGCAAGTATTTGCTTTTGTTCGTGTAGGTGCTCCTTGGGGGAGTGTGCTTGGTTCTCTGATTGGTTTGATAACCTTAGTTATCACTGAGGGAAATACTTATCTCCACTATACTTCATCTCCCCTCCTCTTCAGGGAAAATTCCAACACAGGTTAGAAGTCGCAATACCCTATTATGATCCTCTATGTGCGCTCTGCACCATGAGTAACCCTATGCAAGAATCTGCCTAGTTTTTCACCATCAATGCCGATAAAATCTTTCTTCGAGTTTTGTAATGTTTCCTGAAGCAAAGGGAATGGTATTCGAGAACCAAAGGTTCACTCGGGAACTTCATGAATATGTGGGAGTTAAAACGGGTGTCCAGATCCCGCTAGATATGGAGTACCAAGAGCTTTTCGTGCTCCCTCCTTTCCTTAATATAACTCCTTTTAGATATTTCAATATGAACAACATAGGAATGTATATAGACGTATTTTAGAGTGTAGATTCACTCATGTTGCTTCGTATATAGTCCATATTGAAATGTCTAAAAACACTTACGTTAAGGAACGGAGAGAATAATCCCTAAGCCATTGTGGATCTTAATTACCCCGGGAACGAGCTACGCACCTAACTCAAGTCTCAGTCAGTGGCGGAGCTAGCGAGATATTACCGAGGGGGCAAATAGCCAAATATAATAGCATGGAGGGGCCAAATATTGTATTTATCTTAATTTGTATC
>NC_041383.1:53916186-53931614 GCF_002162155.2 Triticum dicoccoides
TCTGCAGCACACCACATAGCTCCGCCGGTGGTCTCAGTATCTCGAAGATGATCATAGGGATAGGGTGTACGTGCGTGTGTGCGTTCATATTGGTGATGAGTGTATGTAAGTGTACTGTGTTAAAATCCATTTGCTAAAAACACTAAAACAACGATTGACCACATTTTGACATGAAAACTGATAGCGGGGCCTGATTTTAATGATGACGTGGCCCTCAGTCTTTACACCATTTCATTCCTTCTTTATATATACTAGCTTAGCCCGCGCGGAGACACGCCGTGCCCATCGATCAGCCGCGACTATGTAGACTATGGTCCAAGCAATAGAGTAATAAATAGTTATGATGAAATTTGTTGCATTACTTGAGGCTTTTTAGCAAATTGTTTTGTTCACAACAATTTATAGACACAAATATCTATCTTTCATGGAAACTTTTAGTTTATTTTGTACATAGCAAGGGTCTGTCCACCAAGTTGAAACAAATACACAACATGACCAAAAGTAAGGAACTTCGGAACAGTGCTTTCGTAGCTAAAATTTAATAAACTTTCACACTTCATAACATAAATACTTAACTAAAACTTACATCTGATCCGAAGTACAACCATTGAGACAGTAAAAAAAAACTATTTTGATCATCACAAAAAAATTAATGTGCATTTCATGGAAAAAGTTTAGAGACAAAATAATTTAGCCAAGAGAAAAACTATTTCAGATCACAAAAGGCGCTCCAAAGAGTAATTGTGTATATTATTCAAAAGAACACTTTGTTACCTTCAGGCTTTAATTAGCCCCGTTGTATCTTGTGGAATCATGCAGTGATACAAATTCTTACCATAAACAACAAAATTAAGCAGCTCTTAATATAGAAACAACCATATCACTCTGAATCAAGGGAGCATGATGCGATGAATGATGGGGAATCTATGGTAGCATATACCCAGGAAACAGTGTTCATGGAAACTTTGCTAAACAACCCCTTGCTCAGCTTAAAAGTATTCCTTCCTGTGTCTCCACTGAAACAGAGCAATATTTATACACCCACAAGTCAGAACAATATGAGCCATTGTTTGATATAAAACCAACAATGCTTGAACATACTTGTTTCTTTACCTCACCATGTGGCGGCCAGAAAAAGCTTTAACAAATTAAAAACCACTTGCAAATTGAAGTTGAGAGCCTCCTCTTATTTCTCGAAATGGAAGGGGGAAGGGGCCTTAATTTGTCCCAGTAACCCCATGAATATAATTAGCCAAATATGCGGCATTTCATCTTATTACACAGTCATGCTGAAGGAGGGAACATCAATAAAATTAGGCATAAGCAATCCATCAAATGAAGAGAGATGTACTTAGAAATAAGAATAACAAACATTCTCAGATACTATGTACCTTATCCTGCCACTAAGAATAGATCAAGAAGGTGAATCATTCACTTTTATGTTACCGTTGCTGACAACGGACAACTGTGGATGGAAACAAAATTCTCAGCAGTGCATATATGAAACTAAGTAACATGACTTAGAAAATATAATGTAAAATATCACAATAAATTACTGCTAAGTATGTTCAATAGTAATACAACCTCAGTTTGTACCCCAGAAATTTCTATCACCAAAACATCTTAGAAGGTTCAGTGCCAGTGATGTGCGTGCCATAAAACCGAATGCCAATTTCAGTTAAAAAATAACCACGCAAGACCATATTATTCTGCCGCCAATGGTATATGATCGAGTGGGGCCAACTAAAGACAGGCCCCATGATTCTATTTTTTAATGTATGTTGTTGTATAATGAATGACGGGCTTGTATGCTTAGATGACTATTTGGTTTTCGATCTGATGAAAATTGGAGGGAAAGATGCTGGACGGGCTAATTTGATCAATCGGGTGAGTAGAAGTATTAGAGTTTTGGCCATCTCGTCCATTAAATTTGGATGGAGGGTATGCATGTTAATATGATAAACATATATGCATATCGTATATGGGTTATATACATATAAAAATCAATGCATCAGGTCTTTTTTCTGAAACTAAACATCTTGGTGGCTGAGTTCCAGTGTGAAAATATTGGTTTTAGTCCCTGGTCAAATGGACTGATGCATATTATGTTTGGTTGTACCACGAAAAATAATTTGGTTGCTCGAAGATATTCAACTGAGGTAGACGATGTAATTTTGGCTGACATGAAGTTTTACGATCATCAATACAGCAGAATATGCAAAAGATGGGATAAAGCAAGTCATATCTACTCCCTCAGTCCCATAATATAAGAGCGTTTTTGACACGACGGAGGGGGTAGTTTATTTATTTGTTTGAGGAACACTTATTTGCTTGGAGAACAATGAATTGTGCTTGCACCAGTAGACATGAGATGAACTTGAACAAACGATCTGCATTCATATATGCATTGTACCAGAAATCAGTGCTGCTCTGACTTGCCTCTGCATTGCCTCTGAACCAGTGCTGATCTATACCGGAGATCAGGAATTTACTCATCAAGTCACTGCATCTACTTTATTGCGGTTAAATCACCAAACTCAAAGAAATACCTGCAATTTATTTAATAGTCTGAACCAGTGCTGATCTATACCGGAGATCAGGAATTTACTCATCAAGTCACCGCATCTACTTTATTGCGGTTAAATCACCAAACTCAAAGAAATACCTGTAATTTATTTAATAGTTGTATTGGATTTTTTTATTCAGAATGTGTTGAGCTATTTCTTTTGCCGAGCTACATTCTTGTACATTGGATTCTCAAGGAGCATCACTTGCGAGACATGTCTTCACATACTACCATTTCAGAACACCACTCCCTTCACGTACAGGACATACATGTTCTACATCCACCCCTCACACTCCTAATTTCAAACCGAGTTGGCAGGCTATTGTAAGGCAGGTAAGCAACCTTCTAGATGGAATGTTGGATTTAACTCTGGCAAGGTAGGTCTTAAACATATTATCATCTGGCTATCTATTGTTTGAGCTCCCCATGCTGCTAACACCATCAAATATTGTTTGCTCCGGACATCTTCATATGCCATTTTGACCTTTTTTTTGGCAGACACAATATCTCAGAACATCTAAATTGACTCCTTGCACAGGTCTCTGAATTGACACAATCAGAAGGATAAAACAATCGTAGAGCTCTTATAGGCAGTCACCCATCATTTGACTTAGACTGAAGAAGGTGTCTATCAGGAAAAAAAGTAAGTGCAAAGAAACACATGTAGGGTTGCACATAATTTGTAAGAGATGATCAAGGCATATAGTTGCAGCAAATAGCAAATGGCATGAATTTATTCATGATGCACTCACGTATCAAGGGTGTAAATCTTCTTTAGCTAGGTCCAAATGCAGATAGATACAGTACAGGAATGATGTGTGATATGTCATGGTAGGTTTCAGAGCTGATGAAAAGTTTATTACAGTACGAAAAATATTCATAAAACGGTTATACAGTACAGGAATGATGAGAAAACAGAAATTTCTGTACAGGAATGATGTATAATAAATTGCTGAGAGGAATAAAGAAGATGCAGAATGTCTGAAACTTCTCAAAACCGGAAACAATTATACAAAAGCTACCTGATAGAGTATACGGCTAGGAATCTGCCTAATTCAGTCTCTTATAACCCACCAATGACTACGGGGTAATCACCATCACTGCGGCTCAACCAGAATTCAATCGAATAATGAGGCAAATGCAGGGCCGGCTCTATGATTTCGAAGGCCCCGGTGCGAACCCGACCAGTGGGCCCAATAGAGAGAAAAATCCAATTTGATACATGACAATATAAAATTGCTATAAGATCATAAAACTATTTTTTTACTAGAATCAAGCATATGTTATTTTCCCTGTCTTTGTTCCAAACCAAGTATCATGGAAGTTACAGCGCAGAAAAAACATATAGAAGTAGGATGCTAACCTCCCGTGATCATGTGAAACGAGACTTTCGTGCATTTTTTGACGCAAAATCATCAATGAGAGTGTCAAGATCAATACTATCCAGCATATTCTTCTCAATGCAGCACATGGCCAATCCATTCAATCTTTCTTGAGACATCGTTGACCTCAAATAATTTTTCAATAGTTTTAATTTTGAGAAACTCCTTTCAGCTGGTCCAGAGCCGGCCCTGGTAGAGATCCTGCCCGAGCCCTTACCTTAGCTAGTTAGAGCTGAAAAACAGAGTAAATAGCACAACACGTTCAGTGTAACTAGAAGGAAAGGTGCGCCGTTAAAACTCGAGACGCAAATAAATGGTTTTATCAGATGATGACTATGATGGTATACATATAGTAGACTGTCTAATATGTGGTGAACGACCACCAACCATCTTCTCCTTGCCTTTTTAATATTGTACTGTACGTACACTTGAAAAGAGAAGCTTGAGTTAATTTGTACAACATCACAGGTTTACCAACTGCATGCTGAAGGCGTGATGGCAAACTTGGATTGGAATAATTGGATGGTTCTGCGCCCATTCCGTACGCCACTGCCACCTTGATCTCAGGCGATCGACATATACAGCTGCTACCAAGTCTGGGACAAAAGAAGATCCTGCATGCGGTCGATGGCGAAGAAGCAGCTCATCATTTGAAGAGCATCTATGGTGCTCATCTCCTCTCTGGTGATGATGACGTCTTGGAACTTCACTGCCTTGATTTGGCGATGATCAATGTCTTTAGTTGTAAGCCCCCGCAGGAGCGCCGAACAGGATTTGTGGGATACAACTGAAGAACGCTAGACGAGGTGAGCAGCTAGCATTCTTCTGTTGACAAGAACAAAAGCTGACCATTTATTTCACCAACAGGCAGGCAGGCAGGCAGGCAGGCAAATTAAGCAGCAGAAAAGGAGTGACAAGACTCAACTAGTTCACAGAACTTAACCACTAACACATCACACCACCAAGCAGCAAAGGAGTGAATTCAGAGGATGACCGCAAGATAAATATATAGCAGATTAAGGACACGCATTTACCCCAAGTACAGGAAGATGGCTCTCAGATAGATCCCGGGTTGGTTTTATACCCATTAATTACAACCAGTGAAAGGTAATCTTAACTTTAACGATGCTAATGAAGTAAAGCAGGTGAACAAGGAGGCAGTAATAAAGGTAATAGTTCAAACTGGGGCCGCTCCAGTCTTCAGAGCCGCTGGATGCGCCACCAAGGGAGGTGGTCTGTCGTAACTCTGAACGAAGCTGTGAGTTGCTGTTAGATGAAGATCTGACGGTCGACGTTGTGCCCGCCCGGTTTGGCGCCAATCGACTGCTGGGTGTCGATTTCTCCAGTTAACAGCATGACAAGTGTCGCTCTCTTCAGAAGATGATGCAGTCCGGTTGTTCCTGACAAAGAGAGAGATATATATGTAAATAATTGGCATGATTCTGCCGGCCGGGTCAGGGTCAGAATATTTTGTACTGAATGACCAAAATCACTAACTATCGCACACACTATACGAACATGAAAAAGGCGTCAGATGATGTACATACTCATCACAGCAATTTAATTCCGAGCGACATCACAAGCCAGCCTAGGCCGTGTTTCTGCTTCTTCCTTAGTATGGCTTCTGATCTTCCGCGGACTGGTCGCAAGTCAATTCGTCACCATCCTTGGCAGTAGATTCTGAAATATTAATTCTCAAGTCGGTTAACCTGATAAGAACATGGAGCTAGCTAGGCGCTTGCAAAGTTGCACTTCACTGGGGCCTATTTACCTCGCATGAATGAACCTCTGAGTATTTTAGGTACATCAGTTTAGTGATGGGAGCCAACAAGCATTTCTGCAATTGTTTCTAGCAAGTGGTGCGGTAACCCTTCAACGACACCTTTCCCGGTTTCCCCACCTCCATCTTTTTCTTCCAGTGATATCCATCTGCAAAACGTAGCAACATCATAACTGAGGTTAGCCACCAACAGAGCATGTCTGACTGAAATAGATCAAAAGATCATGAAACGAAGCTTAATTTTGCAGAGTAAAAGAGAGCTGCTTTGGTTAGGGTATGATAAAAGATTAGAGAGCTGACTTATTTGCCCAAGTAGAGGAAAAGACTTACGCTGCTGCATATACATGAGATACTTCAGAGGGGGGATCCATCTGAAGACCAATTAGGGACAAATTCCAAGTTGCAGTGGCGCATGCTGTATCACTTCATAAGTTCATATGCATAAATGATACCCTAGACTGCATTGCAATTTTCCCCAAGATAATAGAGTGAGACGGGAATTTATCAGCAGTACCACATGTTCATTTTTTCCTACAGTGAACAGTACTAAACATTCAGAACACACATTCGTGATGTCGAGAAATTGGTGAAGGATTTCGAGATGTAACTCCTGCTCTCTTATAATAGCTAGTTAGAGCTGAAAAACAGAGTGTTCATGTAGGAAAAGATAAGCATGTACCATTGCACTGTAGTACATTCTGATAAACACCGTACTACCAATTTAAGTCTTAGACAATTCAAAACTTGAAGACCCAAATAGTAGACAGAGATAACGACTGTATGACGCCATAGTATGTAAAAATTCTGGTCAATGCGTAAACTTACTGTGCAGCTCTGCCAGTCTGTTGGTGACATGTAGCAGTTGGAAAGAAGAGATCTTCTGAAGTCTTGTTAAAAGACACTGTCCTGGGGTTGTAATTATGCATCTTGATGACTTAATGGAGTTATGAAATTTCAAAATTGCACTTGCCCTGCAATGCAAAATTCACCGTTTCATCAAAAATTGGCTCCACACATGCACTGCTATGGTACGCAGGATGTTCTTGTGAAGATCCTCTACACCATTAAATTTCCTTAAACAAAAACAGGTACTCCCTCCATTCCCTTATACAAGGCCACAAACTCATATTACAGGTACCAAGATAAAATTTAATGGCTTTGCAAGTCAATCTTTCTTCTCGCTAACCGGGGTCATTAATACGCCATAAGCATGCAGCGAATGAATGGGAAGGAAGTAGCTGAGTGTCAATATGACTACATGCGTGTAAGTACTAAAAAGTTGGTAGTATGAGGAAACATCATTAATTTTTGCCTCGATTACTGTTGGTGGCCTTGTTTGATGCAAAATGTATTTTTGATACTGGCCTTGTATAAGGGAATGGAGGGAGTATGAAAAATGCAGAATACCTTGTATCGGTAGAATGTAGACTGGATACAGAAATGCAAACCTTATTGGTGGCAGAACACTGAAAACCGAGTTTTTTTTCATAATTATGCCATGATGACCTTTTGAACATCAAAACTAAACTTTCCAGATACACCATATCAAGTCTTCATGAGTTTGGAACAAATATAAACAGAAGTGGTGCGAATAGCAAAGTAGCAGAAAGGCATCAGAAGCACAAGAACACCTGAACAGCAAGCCATCAGAAATTAGAATGCATCAACACCTGGTATTGCCATTAACGTAGCAGTGGATGAAAACATTTTATAACCTTAATATGAGTATCTTGACCCTCATAGTCTCGTTTATTCCATAACTCGGATTGTAAAACCCAAATTGGGCAAGTAGACTACCACCTCTTTATCAATGACAATAACCCAAATTTAAATGCAAAATTTGAAGAAGCCTATAAGATCGAATAAACACCCGCACATAGAACCGAAATAAATGGTGATCACATGTTTTATTGGTAATTAATCTTCATAATAATTAAGAAAAGAAGTGATACTTGCATAAGAAATTGGCCTATGATTCCGCTGGTTTTGTCGGCCTTTTTTTCTTTTCGAAAAGGAGGTTGAAAGCCCCAGCCTCTGCAATTTTGCCATACTTGTGGAATGACAAAGGCCATTGAGGAACGAATCTTAAGTACTTCCAGTACTATTGAGAACAAAATGGAAATCTAATATAGCAGGAGCATATGTATATATACTTTTTTCAGAGAGTATAAGTGGAAAGTGATATAATTGATATGATACAACAGGAGCAAAGTTCGAGTTTAAATGTACTTACCAAATTGATATGATACAGCGGCAGCCACAAGGACCTCATGTCATGCATGTGGCAATTGTGTTTATAAGAATGTCATGCATGATGTCCTGCAGATAGGATGGAAACAAATGCAGTGTTATTAAGCAGGATGACAGGGCAAGAGTTAAGTGGAAGAACACATGAATGTATGTTTGTGTTACCTTCAAACCCCTGCACTGCTGTATTAGCTCCTGGTTGCCGCAGTTGCTGACCCATAACTTTTGCAGTGATTTGGGGAGGCCATCCTTGGGCAATGACGAGATAGCTGGACAGTCGTAGATCATTAATTCCTTGAGGCTGGTAAGGTTGTGCAGGCCTGCAGGAAGTTGCTGAAGCTTCTGGAAACACGAAAAGTGAAGTTGCTGGAGGGAGGAGAGGAGCTGAAGGGCGTCCTCCTGCTCCTTGCTGAAGCGCTCCATCCCTTCACACCCACCCCCTTGAAGTTCCAGCATGGTGAGGGAGGAAGAGAGCAAGCTGCAGACAGGTGCAGAAAGGAGTCCCTCGTCAACATACGTGTAGAGCTCCTGCAGTCTCGATGAAACAGGTTGCTCTTGTCCTCCTTCAACATCCTCCAACTCCCGTCTGGGATTGGGATCCCAATTAGCAAAGGAACCAGGGCTACCTATGACTCTTAATTTGCTGAGCTGACCACTGGTGGTAAGGAGAGACTGCAAGCCCTGACATTTTAGATCCTCTCCGCACCAATACAATTCTAATCTGGTAAGGGAGGAGAGGTTTGAGAGGGGCTCTAGTGTCCCCATGCCTTTAACACCCGTAAGCTTCAGGAACTCCAGGGAGGAAGGAAAAAGGTGACCGGAAAATGAGAAGGCGGATAGAAACTTTGGGCACTCCTGTATTGTTAATCTCTGGAGGGACCGCAAGGCTTGGAGCCATACTCCTTCAGGAAGAAGAGTTCGCGGGTCCACCAGGATCACCTCTAGGCAGCCATAGAACTCCAATTCCCGTAATGAGTCAAAGAGATGAGCTGGGAAGACCAGCTTTGGTGTTGCTGGTGTTGTTTGTTTCACATCCACCCCCACTACTAGCTGTTTTATGTTTTTACAATGTTGTATATCCAAATTGGAGAGCTTTGGGAGGTGGGATAAGAGCTCTGTCAATTCCTTCCCACTATTACCATTCAAGTTGCTGATCTTGATGTGCTCAACAGGGAGCTGCCATTCCACATTACCCTGACCTCCTAGTGGTCCAACCAGACTTACTGAATTCCATACCATCAATGTCTTCAACGAGGTTAGCATCAGAAGGTGCTTCAACTCCAGAGGCGGGCACCTCTTGAGTGTCAGCTTCTCAAGACTCGTTTCTTTATCAAAAAATAACGCTTGATCTAAGCCATGCAGACCATGCTTTCCCTCAATATTCAATTCTACTCCATCTGATGATTTTGAGTACTCAAAATTTTCTAGTAACTTTACATGTTTTACCGTGACACGACGCAGATTTTCAATCCAGGACATGGAAATCACTGATGAGAATCCTGGACAATCTTGTATCTCAAGTTCACAAAGATCCCCCATGTTCCGTAAAGAAGGGAAAACCTTCCAAGAAACATCATCAAGACAAAGAGATTGCAGAGTCTCAACAACAAGCTCATCACCCAGCCATGTTGGACAAGTGGGGCCTCTGTGCCCTCTAATGCATAACACTTCAAGATTTTCATGTGGTCGAAGGCACTCTAGAACCACTGCTTCCACACCAGGCTCAACACTATATTGCTCACTATGATCCCAGTCCAATGTTAACCTTCTCAAGCACTTTTTCTCATTCAGTTTGACTTGAGCTGCCTCATCTTCCGTATGTATTTTCTCAAGGTTGTAGATGCCAAGCTCCCACAGCTTGGTCAAATGCTCTAGTTGATATGGTTCAAATCCTTCACTTTTTTTATTGATTCGAAATACCTTTAACTTTTCCAAGAGTTCAAGTTTTCCCACATTACAAATATTAGAATGAAGCTCATCATCTCTTGGGGTATAATAATGGCACAATTTTGCAAGGTTACTCATGCCTTCAGGAAAACCACCACTGCTCAGTGGCGGATACAGGCCCCCAGACCCCCAGGGCCCAGGCCTGCGGCGTGAGGCCCAATTTCTTCTTATACTGTAGCGATTTACTGTCCACATATCCGCTACAGTATATGAAGAGGGCCCGGGGCGGCCCACTGGGCTGGCTCCGCCCCTGCTACTGCCAGACCATGACTTAAGATCTAGAACCCTTAGATGATAAAATTTAGAGATGTTAAGTGGTAAAATAATGGGCACCACACTCTCCAATGACCCTAGACATAGGAATCGTAGGTGGATAAGTCCTGAAAAGTTATGTACCATGGCCTCGACCGGATACTTCAGGTGGGGCAAATAAAGAACACGGAGAGCATTTGCTTCCCCGAGAAAATCACCAAATAGCTTAGCAAGACCTTCATCCGTTGCTCCAAATAACATCAGTGTTTGCAAATGTTCAACCTTCAATCTTGTCTTCAGTTTTTCCAATTCCCTCTTTAAGTTTTTACCATTATATTCACCCAAGTTCTCTATGCTTATAGACAAGTGCCGGGTGGATGGCTTAATTTCTACCGATCCAACATCAGGGAGGCGAAAACTAAGACAATCATGTGATGCAACCTTCAATGCCAACTCATGCAGTAGGTCATGCATAACATACCATATATCACCACCAGTTTTATATTCTCTGAAAAATCCATGGATGACTAAGTCATTTAAAATGCTCAGACCTGTGCCTTCAAAAGTTGGGTTTTGATTAGAAGGTGTCAAAATATCTAGTCCGGTCCATAGGCTGATGAGCTCATGCCTTCTGAAATGGTAGTCTTCAGGAAATAATGCAGAATAGGAAAACCACCTTTGCAAATGGAAAGGAAGAAAGTCATAGCTAAGCTCCAAGGCAGGCATAATTCCATTGGTCTGTTTCGCCCATTGTTTACTATTTAGGACCATTCTCCAATGAGCCAAACAAGTGTTTGTCCTTAGTAATCTACCAACGGTCTTTGCTGCAAGAGGGGAGCCCTTTAGTTTTTCCATTATCTTATCTCCAGTGTCAAGCAAATGAAGTTTTTTCTCTGGGTATTGCTCAGCATCAAAGACATATAAAAGGAATAACTTCTTAAACTCTCTAGGTTCTAAACCATTCAGTTCTATTGGCTCAACAGTTTTCTTAACCTGGTCTGCTATTTCCTTTTGCCGAGTTGTGACTAGAATCATGGAACCCTTTTCTTGTGACTTGCCAAGTATCAATAATAGTTTTTTCCAGTCATCCACATCAGTAAACTGCCATATATCATCCAATATAAGTAAGAACCTTTTGTGTTTCAATCTTTGTTCAATCAGCTCTTGTGTTGTACTACACCCATTTTCACCTTCAACTGCAGGTGTATATCTTATAATCTCTTCTAGTGTTTTACCCAGGTTGAAACTGAATGACACACATATCCAAATCCTGACCGGAAAATGATTCTGCGCTTGTTGGTTGTTATATATGTGTTGTATCAGAGTTGTCTTCCCCATTCCACCTTGGCCAACAACTGGAAGCACGGTTAGACCCTTGTCACAGTATTGACCCTTGGTGATATCATGTATGATGCTATTCATGACATGGTCCCTTCCGTACAATTTTGGCTCAGCACTCTGAGGTGTGGTGGTGGGACGATGGTGGGCAGTGTCTAGGACAATTCTAGGGCCACAAACTTGCAGAATGTTGTTAACATCCTTACGGACAGTCTGCAGTTTCTCTACAATGCCCTTCATCCTTTGAGAGAACTCAGCCTTATTAAACTCAGGCATTGGTGTTTCTTGCGCATTGCCACAATCTTCATCAGCACGAACATGTGGATGTGGGGAAGATGAGCCAGGGAAGATTTTACCGAGCTTGGGCATGTGTCTGCTGACTTCCTCATCAACCTGATTGGCATTTGGTGTTGAGGAGGAATCACCTCGTGACCTCTTCCGACCGTACGCGGGCAAAGATGGCAGGTTTTTGCCAAGAGCTTTGGCTGTGTGGCGAACAGTTAGGGCGAGATCCTGGACGCCGCCTTTGCCGTGCACGTCGGCAGCATCATGAGTGCCGTGAAGCACATCATGGATGCGGAAGTAGTCCAACTCATCCAGCAAGTCCTCAGCATTGTGTGCCGAGTCCCGCAGCTTCTGCAGCAGCACCTCCATGGCCGGCCCGCCGAGCTCCTTGAGGGCAGCTTGTTCAAGGGTGGCCTTCACGAGCAACAGTTCCATGCTCAGGGCCTCGATGTTGGGCTGAAAGTTCCTGGTGGCCGCCCAAGTCTCCAGCACGCCATCGACAACAGGGGCTACCGCCTTGCCCACCACCCATTGTGCTGCCCTGAGGGCCGCGTCGGCCATCCCCTAGTCGGATGTAGGGATGGAGGATTTGCGGCGCCTGCATCCATGAATCAAAAGGAATTCGTTCGTAGGTAGCAAATGAAAGAAGACAATAGGGTGTATACTATTAATACATACGTTGGTGCAAGCGGGGCGATCTTGGATGCCGCCTGCCGGTGATAGGTGCCGCTGCCGGCCAGGGAAGGGTACCTGTTGGGACTTTATGAATGACAAGAGATAGAAAATTTAGGCATCAAGCCAGAGAATTTTCAATCACAAGGAAAGTATGATTTTCAATCATGAGAGAGAGAAACAACACAAAATCGTCTTATTTATCGAGAAAGCTAAAACCCGAGCGATTATCCCGCCCGCATGTTCGCTAGCAAAAATAATTAGCACAGCGACCAACCCACCCAGTAGTGTATTAATATGCAACAGGAAGTTATCTCTTATGTATTCAAAATTCTGTCGTTGTATCTATAAACCACAGAAAAATACACACGAATTTGACTCACTAACAATCACACGTATCACCTAAAAAACATCACTCTCATGTTCCATTCTTGTTTAGATTGAACCAAATCTACATATTTAAAAGCTAGAATCCAAACCACCTCAATTTAGCGATATATCCAAACTACTTTTAAACCGTTCATTTTAATTTATGCCTCTCCGATTTGCGACTCGCGTAGCAGTTTAACTTTTGGCACTCCATGGCGCACATGTGGTTGGCTAGTTGAGGATGTGGGCTACCCAAGTGCACCTGGTGGCTGGTTGCATAAAGAGGGGGCATGAGATGGATTCAAATCATGTTCTTCTACTCCATCAAGTGAAACTGCAAGGCCCAACAACCATCCAAGGCAACACCATTTGTTGTCCAACTCATGAAAAGTAGATATTTGACCTTGCATTTTGTTACCACAATGATGAAAACCATTTTTTTTTCATTTTTTCATGTTGGATTTTTACGGCCCATCCACTAAAATTGTCAGCTGCCTTGGGAGGAGAGGCTCCTGGTCGATTGGGGCTTGTCTGCGGGGTGGGTCCTCCCTACGAGTGTCTGGGTTGTTGGTGTCCGCATGTCATCTGCTGGGGTGGGTCCTTTCTATGGGTAACTTTCTTGTAAATGGCATGGTAGTTTATACACCGCAGATCTAATAACTTGGGTACAAACACCGCGATAATTTTGACCTGGGAAAATAGTTATTGACACATATCTGGTAACTTTTGTGTAAATAGGACGATAATATATGCACCACATATGTGATAATTTAGGTACAAACACCCCCGATAACTTGGATATGGGGATCTTTTTCATTGAAAACATACCCCAACCACTTATGTGTAAATAGATGACAATATAGACACCACGGGCATGATAACTTACATACAAACACCATGGTAACTTTGAACCGGAGAAAAATATAGTTGTTAAAATCATACACCTAGTAACTTCGGTGGAAATATGCACCGTAGCCCTGATGACTCAGGTACAAACATCATGGTAACTTTTTAACTCGAGGTAAAAAGTTACTGAAAATATGTCCCGCTAACTTCTGTGGTAAATACATTGTAATATACGAATCGCAAACCTCACTTACGCACAAACTCTATGGTAACTTTTGTCCGGGGCAAAAAAAATTGTTCAAAACATGCCCACAATAAATTTTTATTAATAGCATGGTAACATATGCACAACATAGTTGATAACTCACACACAAACACCACGGTAACTTTGATGATAACTTCATGTAAATAGCATGGTACTATATACAACATATACGTGATAACTCACGCACAAACATCACGGTAACTTTGACCGAGGATGGGGGGAGGGGAGGAAATTGTTTTAAAACATACCTTCCCACCTGGTATGTTCCATGTAAATAGCATGGTAATATAGACACCGCAAACTTGATAACTCACGTATAAACACTATGATAACTTTAAAAACATACTCCGCTAACTTATGTGTAAATAGCACAAATACCGCAGTAAGTTTGTCCTGGAAAAAAACGTTGTTGAAAATGTACCACGGTAACTCATGTGTATGTAGCATGATAATATACACACATCAGAGCTGATAACTTAATTAGCCTAGGCATGGTAACTTTTTGCATATCTTTTTTCAGAACATATCAACATGGGATCCAATTTCGTAGGTCTCGTTCGCATTATATATTTTTTGTGCGTTATTTTTAATTTTTATGAAAAAGTTACATTCGTAGACAAATTGTTTAGTATCTTTAAAGTTAACGAAAATTGTTTAGAATCTGCGAACATTTATCTATATTCGTGAACAGCATTGAAAAATTAAATGAACAAAATTTTTTATAAATACAAGCTGAATATTTCTTAAATATGCAATAAACATTTCATAATGTTGAGTTTCTTAATTCACAGTGAAAATTTTATAAACACGAGGCGAATATTAAATTTTCAATATTTTAGTTCGACATACATTTTTAAGGTTGATTTTTTAAAAAAAATTGTGATTTTTATTTCATAAATTTTGTTTGGAAATTTATGATTTTCTTTCTAATCTACAAATATTCTTTTTATTTGTACGAAACATTTTTTCAGTCACCCACACAACACACAGCGTTTCGTTTGCTTTTTATAGGGCCACAATTCGTGATGTGCTATGAAAAGAAAATGATACTCCTCGATGTGCAACTCACAGGAAAAACCAAGGTGCAGTTTTTTTTTCTTTTCGAGAACAAACAACGTACAGTTTTTTTAGGGGCACAAAGAACGTACAGCTAAAAGCAAACACATGCGCAGCGCTGCTACTGGTCAAGTCGTAGGCAACGTAGGCAACGCAGCAACGAAGAACATGGAACAAGGGCCAGGTTTGTGGTAAAAAAGGTTGGAGGAAACAAATCTTAGATGTGAGATAACTATGTTATATCTAGATGAGTTTTTTTTTGTTTTTGCGGATAATATCTAGATGAGTTTTTACACAAATCCGGAAGAAAAATTGTGTATTTCTCAGCCAAACTTAGGCCTTGATCCTGGAGCATTCAAATCTCACAAATCCAAGTACTAAAAAAAATATCACAAATCCAACAGTTGGCCCTAACAATGTTTT